>NC_092241.1:58605416-58905416 GCF_036320965.1 Panulirus ornatus
CCTCTTCTCCTCGTTCCCTCCACCTCCGACACATATATCCTCTTGGTCAATCTTTCCTCACTCATTCTCTCCATGTGCCCAAACCACTTCAAAACACCCTCTTCTGCTCTCTCAACCACGCTCTTTTTATTTCCACACATCTCTCTTACCCTTACGTTACTCACTCGATCAAACCACCTCACACCACACATTGTCCTCAAACATCTCATTTCCAGCACATCCATCCCCCTGCGCACAACTCTATCCATAGCCCACGCCTCGCAACCATACAACATTGTTGGAACCACTATTCCTTCAAACATACCCATTTTTGCTTTCCGAGATAATGTTCTCGACTTCCACACATTCTTCAAGGCCCCCAGAATTTTCGCCCCCTCCCCCACCCTATGATCCACTTCCGCTTCCATGGTTCCATCCGCTGCCAGATGCACTCCCAGATATCTAAAACACTTCACTTCCTCCAGTTTTTCTCCATTCAAACTCACCTCCCAATTGACTTGACCCTCAACCCTACTGTACCTAATAACCTTGCTCTTATTCACATTTACTCTTAACTTTCTTCTTCCCCACACTTTACCAAACTCAGTCACCAGCTTCTGCAGTTTCTCACATGAATCAGCCACCAGCGCTGTATCATCAGCGAACAACAACTGACTCACTTCCCAAGCTCTCTCATCCCCAACAGATTTCATACTTGCCCCTCTTTCCAAAACTCTTGCATTTACCTCCCTAACAACCCCATCCATAAACAAATTAAACAACCATGGAGACATCACACACCCCTGCCGCAAACCTACATTCACTGAGAACCAATCACTTTCCTCTCTTCCTACACGTACACATGCCTTACATCCTCGATAAAAACTTTTCACTGCTTCTAACAACTTTCCTCCCACACCATATATTCTTAATACCTTCCACAGAGCATCTCTATCAACTCTATCATATGCCTTCTCCAGATCCATAAATGCTACATACAAATCCATTTGCTTTTCTAAGTATTTCTCACATACATTCTTCAAAGCAAACACCTGATCCACACATCCTCTACCACTTCTGAAACCACACTGCTCTTCCCCAATCTGATGCTCTGTACATGCCTTCACCCTCTCAATCAATACCCTCCCATATAATTTACCAGGAATACTCAACAGACTTATACCTCTGTAATTTGAGCACTCACTCTTATCCCCTTTGCCTTTGTACAATGGCACTATGCACGCATTCTGCCAATCCTCAGGCACCTCACCATGAGTCATACATACCTTAAATAACCTTACCAACCAGTCAACAATACAGTCACCCCCTTTTTTAATAAATTCCACTGCAATACCATCCAAACCTGCTGCCTTGCCGGCTTTCATCTTCCGCAAAGCTTTCACTACCTCTTCTCTGTTTACCAAATCATTTTCCCTAACCCTCGCACTTTGCACACCACCTCGACCAAAACACCCTATATCTGCCACTCTATCATCAAACACATTCTACAGACCTTCAAAATACTCACTCCATCTCCTTTTCACATCACCACTACTTGTTATCACCTCCCCATTTGCGCCCTTCACTGAAGTTCCCATATATATATATATATATATATATATATATATATATATATATATATATATATATGTATATATATATATTGGCTGTAAAGATGTTTAAGGCACTTGGTGAGGGTGGGTCAGACAAGTGTCTGGTAGCAATATCCCGTAGAGCAGGGGAGGAGGGAGGGAAGGAGTGGGGGGGAGGTAGGGATAGGTGTGTTAGGAGTGGGAGGGAGGGAAGGAGGGAAGGAGGGAGGGAGGGGGAGGGTAATCGCCCAGTAATAGCGCACCTTCTGCCCGGCCGTGAGGGGATTACCTCAGATTTCCGGATTGATTGAGGGATTTCATAAATATTTGGGGTTTTGCTTGTTATCCTGGGGTAGGTGTTTGGGGGGGGGGAGGGAGGGGGGTTAGATTTGTTAAGGAGGGATGGATTGTGGCGATGGGAGAGGGGAAGCGAGGGGAGAGGCGCAGGGAGGGGAAAGGGTTGACAGAGGTTGTGGTCGACTGGTGTGATCCGGGGAAGCTACCGTCCGTGTCCGTGCGTGCGTGCGTGCGTCCCGTCAGCCAAGTGTCAGCAGTCGTGTTGGTCCGTGCGTGCGTGCGTCCCGTCAGCCAAGTGTCAGCAGTCGTGTTGGTCCGTGCGTGCGTGCGTCCCGTCAGCCAAGTGTCAGCAGTCGTGTTGGTCCTCACTGGTGTGTCGTGCACACAGGGAGGCACCTCAACACGCCTCATGCCGCGCCTCGTAACCTCACACTCGCATCATGGACGTCCAGGTTCGCCTCATGTTTCCTCTCGGTACATGTAGCACGTGTTGCGTAGGTCCACCACCCTGGTGATGACGTAATGGTTCCTCACGTCCCCCCGTACACTTCCTCACGTCCCCCCGTACACTTCCTCACGTCCCTCCCGTACACTTCCTCACGTCCCCCCGTACACTTCCTCACGTCCCCCCGTACACTTCCTCACGTCCCTCCCGTACACTTCCTCACGTCCCGCCGTACACTTCCTCACGTCCCCCCGTACACTTCCTCACGTCCCTCCCGTACACTTCCTCACGTCCCTCCCGTACACTTCCTCACGTCCCTCCCGTACACTTCCTCACGTCCCGCCGTACACTTCCTCACGTCCCCCCGTACACTTCCTCACGTCCCTCCCGTACACTTCCTCACGTCCCCCCGTACACTTCCTCACGTCCCCCCGTACACTTCCTCACGTCCCTCCCGTACACTTCCTCACGTCCCCCCGTACACTTCCTCACGTCCCCCCGTACACTTCCTCACGTCCCTCCCGTACACTTCCTCACGTCCCCCCGTACACTTCCTCACGTCCCTCCCGTACACTTCCTCACGTCCCTCCCGTACACTTCCTCACGTCCCCCCGTACACTTCCTCACGTCCCCCCGTACACTTCCTCACGTCCCCCCGTACACTTCCTCACGTCCCTCCCGTACACTTCCTCACGTCCCCCCGTACACTTCCTCACGTCCCCCCGTACACTTCCTCACGTCCCCCCGTACACTTCCTCACGTCCCCCCGTACACTTCCTCACGTCCCCCCGTACACTTCCTCACGTCCCCCCGTACACTTCCTCACGTCCCCCCGTACACTTCCTCACGTCCCCCCGTACACTTCCTCACGTCCCCCCGTACACTTCCTCACGTCCCCCCGTACACTTCCTCACGTCCCCCCGTACACTTCCTCACGTCCCTCCCGTACACTTCCTCACGTCCCCCGTACACTTCCTCACGTCCCCCCGTACACTTCCTCACGTCCCTCCCGTACACTTCCTCACGTCCCGCCGTACACTTCCTCACGTCCCCCCGTACACTTCCTCACGTCCACCCGTACACTTCCTCACGTCCCTCCCGTACACTTCCTCACGTCCCGCCGTACACTTCCTCACGTCCCGCCGTACACTTCCTCACGTCCCCCCGTACACTTCCTCACGTCCCTCCGTACACTTCCTCACGTCCCCCCGTACACTTCCTCACGTCCCTCCGTACACTTCCTCACGTCCCCCCGTACACTTCCTCACGTCCCCCCGTACACTTCCTCACGTCCCTCCCGTACACTTCCTCACGTCCCTCCCGTACACTTCCTCACGTCCCGCCGTACACTTCCTCACGTCCCTCCCGTACACTTCCTCACGTCCCTCCCGTACACTTCCTCACGTCCCCCCGTACACTTCCTCACGTCCCTCCCGTACACTTCCTCACGTCCCTCCCGTACACTTCCTCACGTCCCTCCCGTACACTTCCTCACGTCCCCCCGTACACTTCCTCACGTCCCTCCCGTACACTTCCTCACGTCCCTCCGTACACTTCCTCACGTCCCTCCGTACACTTCCTCACGTCCCCCCGTACACTTCCTCACGTCCCTCCGTACACTTCCTCACGTCCCTCCGTACACTTCCTCTGACAATTTCTCTAGATAAGCAAGATAATAGTAAGCCCACACCCGCTACCTTTGTGTAAGGTCGTTGTTCCTAAGCAATAAACTGGTGTTTACTTGCTGTACTGCAGCTCCTGCTGCTGTCACCTCGTCGCTTGCACCGCTGCCTCAAAATTTGGAGTGATTGTACTGTGGCGATGCTGAATGTTGTGGTAGGCAGGTGGTGCTGTGGCTGGGAGGTAGATGGTTCAGGGTAGGACAATCTCTAGCAGATGGTAGAGAAATGATCTGTCATTAAATGCTGCTTCTCAAGATCTTGTGTTTGTTTTGTGCAGCGGTGAAGACAAGTGTGTTTTCTTACCTCTCCAGGTAACTGCTCGAAGTACTTATGTAATATATCTAATTATATAAAGTAGAAATGATTTGATTTCACATATTTACGTTTATAATTATTTCATTTTATTTCTAATTTTTCTTAAGAGACAGATAGTTTATCTAATTCTAATGAAAGTGGTTATCATTTGTTTGATATCAAAACATTTATCATATTTGATCAACGTTTCCAATGAAATTCAGATTTTGTGGCTACGCTGGACAGCACCTGAACGTTGTTTATCGACTCTGGTGTCTGCCTCATTTAAATCAGGGAGGCAGAGAATGTCATGATAACTCAAAAAACAGATTGAGAGGATAGAGAAATAACGGTCAAACACAATACATAATAATTTATATGTACCACAAAGAAAATGTAAAACTCAATAGTGGAGCGTTGGCTGTAGGCTGGTGCGTCAGACGTGTGGGAGTTTGTGTGATGTTCTTGTGTCGTGATGTTTATGTCTGTATGATCAACTGATCGTAGAAAACTTGTTCATGTATGGTGTGGAGAACGTCTTCAAAATGTCTGGGTTCTGATGGGTTCACCTATGGTGGTTGGTTAGCTATACCTGCTTTAGGGCGATCGACTGGTAGGGTCGCTGTCAACATCAAGTTTAGTCATAAAGTCGAATTATATTGAACCTCCGCAGGTGGTCAGTGTGATGATGATAAGATCCGTACACGCTCTCGTGACCCTCGCCTCCGGTGGACTGCCTCGACCTTGATTCCCAAGCCAACGGTTCTCTCTCAAGTTCGAGGATGATCATGACGTCTGTGGCCACGGGTGCAGACCATTATCACCAGCGGTAATGTAATGGATAACTGACAGGGCCAATGAAGAGGCTGTGTGTGTGTGTGTGTGTGTGTGTGTGTGTGTGTGTGTATTCCCGTTCTTGGATCCTATTACTGATTACTGGGCAGAGGGCAGTGTTCCTAGGATGCCATTCCTGGCACAGGTCGGTCCTGTGTGTGTGACCGTAATTGTATGGTCTCTTACAGGCGAATGTAAGTGTTGCGTGCAGCTAGGCTGGTCAACGGTGGGCTAGGCTGGCGGTGGGCCGCGCACTGGGGATGGTGCCGTGTGTTTGTTGAATGATAGCAGGAAAAAAAGAATTGTCACCTTCCCAATATATCTCGACTTTTAACAACTGCAGGTGGCCACGTCCTTCTGTCTGTCTCTCTCTCTCTCTCCCCCACTCTGTCTCACAGTTAATCCATCAGAAGCAGTAATTGCCACCCTCGTTAGTCCGCCAGTCAATCCAATGAACTGTAAACAAGGCTTGGGTGTCGACACACCCTCTCCCCTCTCTCTAAAGCCTCGGCCCACACCTGTTCCCAGGCGGCCTGTGTGTGTGTGTGTGGGTGGTGTGTGTGTGCGTGTGTGTGTGTGTGTGTGTGTGTGCGTGTGTGTGTGTGTGATGGGGTGAGTGTAACGAGCAAGTGTTAGTTCAACCTGTGCAGCCAGTGTCGGGGTTTCAAGAAATTCTTGAACAAAGATTTTTTTTTGACCACTTCTTCACCACATATGGCTTAGATACCTCCTAAAGTTAGCCTTATTCTGCGTGAGTTATTAAGATAAATCACAAATTAGGTTGAAAACATGGTATATATCTCTGCAGATATGAATAGATCGTCTTAAGATTTACACTGAGCATGACAAATGTAAATTTGTATTTAACAAGACAGTTCATGATAGTGTAGATGTTTCGTATATATAACAATGTGAACTTGAAATGATGTTCATGGTAAATGGGTAACATGAAATATGCTTTGTGACGAGAATTGGTGTGAAACTTTTATTTTCACAAGAATTTACAAAAATGTTTTCTACATAAGCAATAGAATTACATAGGAGGCTTTTACCTTTAGCAAGATTTTACATTTTTTTTCTTGCACAGTGGAATATGTAAGGTTGACGGGTTGGGGGTAAGAGAAAGACAAAAGATAAACAACTTTTAAAATTTATTGGGTTTATTTATACTAGGCGGATGACTAGACACATGAACACGGCTGGGTTGATGGTGTATTTACAACACAGGTGTTGGCAGGGTTAGTGGTATATTTACAACACAGGTGTTGGCAGGGTTAGTGGTATATTTACAACACAGGTGTTGGCAGTAGTGGAATATTTATATCGTCAGTAATGTTGCCTGCAAATCAAGAATGATGTCCGACACAAGCATCACTATATATGTATATATATATATATATATATATATATATATATATATATATATATATATATAGTGATGCTTGTGTCGGACAAATGGATTTGTATGTAGCATTTATGGATCTGGAGAAGGCATATGATAGAGTTGATAGAGATGCTCTGTGGAAGGTATTAAGAATATATGGTGTGGGAGGAAAGTTGTTAGAAGCAGTGAAAAGTTTTTATCGAGGATGTAAGGCATGTGTACGTGTAGGAAGAGAGGAAAGTGATTGGTTCTCAGTGAATGTAGGTTTGCGGCAGGGGTGTGTGATGTCTCCATGGTTGTTTAATTTGTTTATGGATGGGGTTGTTAGGGAGGTAAATGCAAGAGTTTTGGAAAGAGGGGCAAGTATGAAGTCTGTTGGGGATGAGAGAGCTTGGGAAGTGAGTCAGTTGTTGTTCGCTGATGATACAGCGCTGGTGGCTGATTCATGTGAGAAACTGCAGAAGCTGGTGACTGAGTTTGGAAAAGTGTGTGGAAGAAGAAAGTTAAATGTGAATAAGAGCAAGGTTATTAGGTACAGTAGGGTTGAGGGTCAAGTCAATTGGGAGGTGAGTTTGAATGGAGAAAACTGGAGGAAGTGAAGTGTTTTAGATATCTGGGAGTGGATCTGGCAGCGGATGGAACCATGGAAGCGGAAGTGGATCATAGGGTGGGGGAGGGGGCCAAAATCCTGGGGGCCTTGAAAAATGTGTGGAAGTCGAGAACATTATCTCGGAAAGCAAAAATGGGTATGTTTGAAGGAATAGTGGTTCCAACAATGTTGTATGGTTGCGAGGCGTGGGCTATGGATAGAGTTGTGCGCAGGAGGATGGATGTGCTGGAAATGAGATGTTTGAGGACAATGTGTGGTGTGAGGTGGTTTGATCGAGTGAGTAACGTAAGGGTAAGAGAGATGTTTGGAAATAAAAAGAGCGTGGTTGAGAGAGCAGAAGAGGGTGTTTTGAAGTGGTTTGGGCACATGGAGAGGATGAGTGAGGAAAGATTGACCAAGAGGATATATGTGTCGGAGGTGGAGGGAACAAGGAGAAGAGGGAGACCAAATTGGAGGTGGAAAGATGGAGTGAAAAGGATTTTGTGTGATCGGGGCCTGAACATGCAGGAGGGTGAAAGGAGGGCAAGGAATAGAGTGAATTGGAGCGATGTGGTATACCGGGGTTGACGTGCTGTCAGTGGATTGAAGCAAGGCATGTGAAGCGTCTGGGGTAAACCATGGAAAACTGTGTAGGTATGTATATTTGCGTGTGTGGACGTATGTATATACATGTGTATGGGGGGGGGGGTTGGGCCATTTCTTTCGTCTGTTTCCTTGCGCTACCTCGCAAACGCGGGAGACAGCGACAAAGTATAATAAAAAAAAATAATATATATATATATATATATATATATATATATATATATATATATATATATATATATATATATATACTTTTGTAAGAATAAAGCATGGGGATCATAATCAATAGTGCAACAGATTATCATACATCTGGTTATTGCAATTTAAAACCATTTAGTGCCATCAACAATATTGTTGAAAGCTGACGTACTGGAATCTCTTATCGTGAACAAAGTACGACACTAGGACAAGAGAAACATTAACTGTGTAGTATTCTAGACTTAAAGATATTTATAGTCCTGGTCAGGGGAAGAGAAAAATGCTTAATTATCTTTCTCACACACACACACACACACACCATGGTGATAGATAGTATGGAATGTACATAGAATAACAGGATCATTTCATCAGTTGATCAATCGAGAGCCACCAGCCTAGCCGGTACACAGCATAACATGCCTTAGATAAGTTTCTCTGCAAAACTTCGTTATGTAATCTGTAAGTGTCCTCAGGTTAAAGATAAGTGATGGTACATCACGAAGAAAAGTGCATACGTAACATATTTCTGGGTATCACAACATAAATACAACGTAACTTCTGTTGATAACATTCCGTTTATTATGAACAAATTCTTGTGTATTTTTCCGTTAAATTTCTGTGCTCGGTTATTCGTTAACCGTCAGCCTCCGGCATTATGATTCGTTGTAACTTACACGTTCGTCATTTCATAGAAAAACCTCTGATTGGTTGTTTCTCCTGGCTTCAGTTAGATGTGCAACTGAGCAGCTGGATGCTTGTACGTAAGTCATCTGTGATATTGTTCTACATGGAAGATATTATCATAACATCAACTGGCGTCGTGTTGTATGGTTGGCTCTTTACGTTAGAACCATTGCTCCACCGTTCCATATGAATGCTTAACAGTGTTTACAAATACCTTGTCAGTCTCTCCTCATACATTTTCAAAGACTATGTCACATTCATATCTTATTGCTCTGTAATATCTCCTTTGGCCTTGTTTACCATTTGTAGATGTCCAGGCTTGGTGTCCGTATGGTCTAGGCATGGTGTTGTCAAGGTTCCTAAAGTGTTTTATGTACATATTTTGGGTCGATGTGCTCTCGATCTCCTGAATGAGGCGAGCCACTGATGAGGTGTTGCAGCCGTCTGATCCACGTGCATTTTAAGCCAGATAAGATGAACCACCCTGATTCACAGGTGGAAGAAATACGGCGCCCAGAAGCGAAATTCTTCAGATGAAGTGGCAGCCTGGGAGAGCAAAGAACATAGTCCTCTCAAGATAGCCTGAGGCACACTGAGGCAGGTTGCTGGTGCGCACGCTGTTAGAAATACACGTGACATCGACCAGATGTATGATGATTTCACCCTTAGAGCGTGATATATTTGTACCCTCAATAAACTTTAGCTGTGTATCGCCTTTGAAAACATATAGAGGACGGACACTTTTTTTTTCTTCTCCAGACACTGTACTGCCCCACAGCAAAAGGAATGGATTTCGCCGTCCAAGCGACAAAGACTGCAAATTCTTTTCATGACATTCCGTTGGATGGAGAAGAAGGAAAATACAGTCACGACGAAGCAAGCTACAGCCAGACTAGCCTTGTAGTGTGGCAGGAAGAGCCTCATGCTGACGGAGTGGTTATCTATGAGGAGGTGGCTCGCCAGCAGCACACACAGTCACGAACGTGTCGCAGGAAAACCATATCATGACTGATGACCAGAAGGCTGACCACACCTCGACCAGTCACAACAGGCTCGTAGTACAGAGACATGTTCAAGAGGGCGGGTACACGAGACCCAGAGTGGAGTATGCCTCACCAATATGATCGTCCGCACTGATCACTTGAGGCGACGTACACAGAGGTTACTACATGTCCAGCCGCGGGCAACGAGGACTGTCCCTGGAGTAGGAAGTGCCAGGAAGTGTTCGAGGACACAACAGTACGTACACCAAGGATGGAAGATATGACCAAACTGTGTCATGCAGATGTGTCTGTAACGATGGAGCAGAGGAGAGATGGAACAAATGCAGCATCTGAATAATGTGACAAAGAAATTCTGAAAATTGTAGAATAGATATAAAAGGCAAAGAGATGAAAGCCGACAACAGTAACACGTCCTCACCACTCATGAGTAGGTAGATAGGTGGTTACACACACACACACACACACACACACACAATTAGACAAGGTTATCATGGTAACCAGTACATCAGTACAGGATGATGACAAACATAGCGAAGGACTTGTCAGAAAGACAAGTAGGTTTGGCTACATTGCAGACTCCCCAAGAGAGAGGGAATCAGAACTCGAACTGTAATGATTATAATGATTTCGTGAATGTGATTACATTCTTGTAGGTTTCAGGAGGAATGGCGTTGGTAGAAAACTGAAAAAGGAAAAAATATTGGCTTAATGATGGACACTGGTCACTCAGTTCACCGTTCTATCTAAACTGTGTTATGCAAGACAGGTGTCTGCTTGGTCCGTCCGGCAGATATCACACGTCCATAACAAACCTCCTGATGGGAGGGTCAGGAAGAGAGAGAGACTGGTCAACATGAACGCCCCTGACCACCCTCATTACTCCGCCAAAATCAACACGAAATGATTTTCGTAGATGACGAGTCCTGCACTGGTCCTGCCACTCGTGGTGCACTGGTCCTGCCACTCGTGGTGCACTGGTCCTGCCACTCGTGGTGCACTGGTCCTGCCACTCGTGGTGCACTCGCCACTACCAGTCGTTAGGAAGCACTCGGCACTACTATACACGTCTCAATAACCACATATATGTCAGCACTGTACGAGACGGAAGGAGGCTCTGTCTGTCGGAGACGATTGTCTCAAGTGGTGAGGGAGGCCAGGCTGACCAGACGAGGTGCACAAGTTGTTTCCTCTGTTGGACGCCACACTCACCCAGTGCTGTCTGTCTGTCTGTCCCCTTTATTAACACTACTGTTGCTGGAGACTCCCCCTCTCTAGGCGTGTGGAGACGGTTGTATGAGGAGGAGTGGAGGTTGTGGGCATGTGGAACGTTGTGGGAGGGTGGGCGTGTGGAACGTTGTGGGAGGGTGGGGTGCATGTGGAGCGGTGTGAAGCTCAGTGGCTATGTAGACGTCTGTGATCGCATGATTTCACTTCAGAGGGACGTCAGCGGCGGTAGCAGTCCAGAGGTGTGCGGGACTCTGCCTCACCTCCGACGCTGCTGATATCGTCCGTGTGAGGGCTGGGTGGCGAAGGGAAGCGTCCACATTTAAGGGTCGAAGGCTCCCGGGCATCTGTCTGTACGACGCATGCGCCACCCCGACAGTCGGAGGACTTCACGCCCCGACAGCGTGGTCGAGATTTCCAAGTCGTCGGATGCGACGCCCCTCGACAGTGGAGGAGCTCAGACGTCGAGGACGTGGTTGAGGTAGGCGATGTAGCAGATGGCCAGCCGGAGGATCTCGATCTTGGAGAGCTTCTTGTCCGGCGGCAGCGTTGGCAGGAGCTTGCGAAGCTGCGCGAAGGCCACGTTGAAGGCCTCGACGCGCAGGCGCTCCCTGCTGGCGTGCGCCGTGCGGTACTTGAGGGTTGCCCGCCTCCGGCGCCTCCGTTCCTCCTTGGTCATGCTCAGCACGTGCTCACGCTCTCTGCAACACGGGGTCGAGAACAACCTGGTTAGCCACACAACACCTGGTCGTCACCAGCTGATATTGCATAGAAAATGACTCATTACTGATGAAGAATCCAAAAACGTAGCGTAGTACATTAAGTATATTGTATGTGATTACACAATGATCTAACACAGTAAAGTAATCAATACCGAAGAAGGAATCATATAATCCAGAACTTTGTGAGGAAATGTAACTAACGTTGTCTCAGGATGGTAAACACCATCAGGTGGTAACGAGAGAACTGGGTAATTACTGAATATGTTCCTTGAGTGAGGACACAATAAGGACCATCAGAGTACACGTTGCCTTGTGTTGGTGACGCAGGTTACTGCTGATACCTAGCTCAGCTAGGCAGAACCTGTCACCTGCCTGAGATGATCCTTGACCTGACCTGAACATGTCAGTGACGTCATCCTATCTGGTGTTGACCTACCTTGACCTCCGACTAGAAGCGGCGTTGGAGTCGGCGAGGACGAAGCTCGGGTCGTTCTCGATGTCTGATCGTCGGCTGTTCTCCTGCTTCACCTGCAGGTTGGTGGAACTCCTGTCGTGGCCTCTGACCTCCTCGCGGTGGCCGGTTGACCCCTCGTGTGACCTAAGGTCAGTGCGGAGGTCACGACGGACGAGGTCGGCGCGGAGCTCGACGGGCAGAAGGTCTGCTCTGAGGTCGGGCTTGGTCGGGTAGTCGGCCGTTGGTCGGTAGTCCAGACGACGACTCAATTCTGATCTGTTTACAAGGAGGTCAAGAGGTCAGACCTGGAGGTCAAGAGGTCAGGTTAAGATATTGTTTACAACCATCACTCCGTTTCCCATTCTGTAGTAAAGCGGCCCATACAGAACCGCACCAAACATCATCGATAATGGCCATTGTTGCAATGCTACACCACCGCCACACACTCGGTCAGTCCCCACCCTGCCACCTGTACCTCCTCAGCCTCCACCTTCACCGCTATCATCGTCAGCAGTCACGTCGTACCCCAGCAGTAGGGGTCAGGCGGGTCCATACAAAGTCTTTTTCATTTTTGTGCAATCAAAAACTCGTGTCGGAAAAGTCTGCACAATTTTGCACTGAATTCTATGTTGGGTCTGAAGTAGGAATTGATGGCCAGAGATAAGTCATGTTGGTAGATATATCTAGTTTATTATTTAACCCATGAGAAAGTTTCTGAGATTGTTATATGTATTTTAGATTTAATCACGTGACTGATGATCTGTACTTTGTTAGATGTGATTATGATTATATTCAGTAAGTTAACATATGTACAAAAGCGTTTTGAAAAGATATCTCAACAGGCTTGAAACATTCTGAAAAATGTTTAAATTTTGACGATCTAGTAAGCATGGTGACCCTCCATCGCCCTCTGCAGTTTACAAATTAAATCATCATCAATGATTCATCGTCGGCAAAATAACAACAAATTCGATGACCGACGCGTGTAACTAACCAACGAGACGATTACATTGTTTCCCTCCCGGCCGCCTCGAAGCCCCGAGGTGGAGTGTGTACTGAAGCAGCTGTGGTCATCTCCGGTGGTGTAGAGGAAGTGGACAGCTGCTGTGGCGGGTTTGGTCGCTGCTGAGCAACGACTGCCTCAGGAACCACCGAACCAATGTCCCGTGAAGTTTTGAAACTCTGTCTCATTAACCTTCGCACGACATTCCCGTGAAGCCTCGAAACGCTCGCTGAGCAACAATCACTCTCTTAGAACCACCGAACCACTCTCCAAGTGAGGTTTCGAAGCTCTGTCTCATAGACCTTAGCACGACCTTCCCACTCATCTTGGTAATCCTTCATCTCGTTGACCCGCGCACCTCGCTGCCCTGAAGCAGTGCCGTGCTGACCATCGTGTTGTCCCATGGCTCACGGTCCCCCTGAAAGGCCTCTCTCTATGGACCACTTGTATGAAATGAAACAAATGTATTTTCCGTTTTCATATGATCTTTCATTAATTGTCTAAAAAATGCTAATTTATGTTTGAATTATAATTACAAAAGATATATATGACTGTCAACATAGTGGGGTGGGATGGTGATATGTCGTGGCCTGAAAATAATGTCCTGAGTGACTGAATTACAGTCCAGGGAAGCTTCGAACCATTGCTCCATGAAATCGGTGAAGCTTTGAAAGTCTGAAAAGAGAAAATGTTCTCACGCAGAACCTGCGTCGCTTGGAGGATGAACCCACGGAGGTGGCGTCAGGCTGGCAGTCGGTGGGAACGTAGATTATAAACTTCAGGGGATTCCGGAGGAGCTGACACATGAAACTTGCAACGAAGACGCGCGCGTCTGTCCACTGTGCTCTGAACACTTCAGCGACTTAGGTCAAGCAAAAGGAAAATATAAGTCGATCATATCGCTTCCCGGACGAACGATCAAGCTGGAGGAAAACGTTGCTCTGTGAAGACTATATATATATATATATATATATATATATATATATATATATATATATATATATATATGTATATATGGTTGACATACCAATGCTGGAAACATCGTAATTGTTTAACGTTTCAAGATGCAGAGCCAATATAATTTCTGTAATTCATCAGTTTAGCCGAACATCGGAACAAGCCCCGGATGTTGTGTATATGTTATTTTTCTTCAGTGGTAATACAATGTTAAGACAACACGATCAAAGTTGCCTGGAGTGATCTGGACCATCATGATATAGTCTACCATATAGGTAAGGCGAATGTGGTGAAAATTGAATATCATGGATAATGTATGGTAAAGTAACGTAAACTGTACACCTTACCTAACATTTCCTGCTGCTATGATTTTATCTTAATATTCAAGACATCTGTACAAATGTACCAGACCCTCCCACGATCGACCATCGTGCCAGCTGCCGTCCAATGTCACCAAATCGACGACAGATGGTGCAGGTGTAGCCGTCACTGGCCCTTCAAATCTCGGCCACTAGAGGAGGTTAGGTAAGGTTTTCATACCTATCATTATATGTTTAGAGGCAATGAACAACAACAACAAAAAAAAAACGTAATTCTTGTTTCCAGTAGCAAGTCACACGAATAGCTGGATTAAGAAAAAATCAATGTATCACACAGTTAATCAGCTTGAGTTGAAATTACAAATACCGGTAACCAAACTTAACGTGAATACCTTAATAAAAAGATATTTAAAAGAAGCTCGATGAATTATTGCATAAACGTCCATACCTGTATTACTGACATCCAATACCCAGCGTACATAATTCTCACCAAAACTGTTGTTCACTGACAAATCAGTCTATTTCTCCCTACAGCTGTGAGATGCTAGCATGATCAGGGGTCCATACCCCAGAGGGCTTCTGCCCAAGACCGAGAACAAGGCACCAACATGGGGTAATCATTTTCTCGCAAAGGATAATAATCTGATGTCTAAGAATGATGGTTCGGTCTTCATGACACCAGTTCGTCCCCGCCCAACGATAAGTTTCGTTTCCCAAGGTTTCCAGTGTAGTTATGATGCCTAATTTTTTGTCCTGTCTTGAGAAGATTTATACACAGGAGGAGAATGTAGATTTCTTGGAAGTGCATCTTTGATTTTGAGTTGTGTCCGTCGTTTTCACAGATACTCGAACGAAAATGTGAGGATAAAACTCGCTGGGCATTTTTTTTTTTTTATTTCGTAGATTGAAACTCTATTATTATCAACTGTAATGTACAGTACATTAAAATGAACCACTGCTCCCGAATATGTGATAACTTGAAAATTTTGTATAACTAAGAGATCGCTCGATCGTGGCTTTTCCAATCTATGTGTCATTTAATGAAGTAGGAACCCATTATCATGGTTTTCTTGCAAATACTAATTCATTAAATAAACAATTTTATCAGTGATAAAAGCTCTTTGTTACAGTACGGATGAGACAATGTTTGAATTTAAAAGGAATCGAAAAGATGAACTTTGTTACACGAATGTGCAAACATCATAATCTTCTTTTGAACTATTTCGAACGAGTTATCTCGAGTTGTTTACTTGCCGTCTAAATGTAGAAAAAAAATTATAATTGTCAACTCTATATCACTATCCTTGTGGTGTGCCAGACCCGACGCTTCTCCAGGTTCGTTTATTCCAGAGGACTTCCAAATGTATTCGACCACATGGGTTCCTCTACCTTCAGTTCTTGTTCAGACATCGCCGAAGGTGATGTCAGTAGGGTCCATGATCCAGGACATGAACAGACTTGGGTCAAACTCGTGCCGAGTTATATGCTACAGGATGGCTAGGCGTCACAGATGTGGAATTCTAATTAGCATTTTCTCTACCAGCCACAGGAAGAATGAACGGCTAGGAGAGCTGTGGGCCGTCTACTGGCAACGGGAATTAATGCAGGTTAAGGGATTAGTTGTCACTATGGCTAAGGACACTACCACCGAGGCAACACCTGACTGAATGAATGAAAAGTAAATTATTTGATATATATATATATATATATATATATATATATATATATATATATATATATATATATATATATATATATATATATATACCCTTATTCATTCCTTACGAGCACACAGACCAAACTTGCATTATATACCAACGTTTTCATCAAAATTATTTTGCAAGTTTCATTATTCGTTGTTGTTATTCCTTGTGTAACCTTCTCTGTGTTGTTAGAGCAACACTAGACCCAGAGCTACACTACACGTGTAACTGACTGTAATTTCTTGTACATTTGGTCGTCAGTTAGCAGCATTGTGTGTGTGGTTGGACGACAATTAATTTTGGCATTGTATTGTTTCTGAATGTCGGCTAGTTACTGACGTGACGCATAATGTTGCCAGCGAATGACACCCAAAATGTTGCTGGTTACTGATGTGACGCAGAATGTTACTAGTTACTGATGTGACGCAGAATGTTGCTGGTTGCTGATGTGACGCAGAATGTTGCTAGTTACTGATGTGACGCAAAATGTTGCTAGTTACTGATGTGACGCAGAATGATGCTGGTTACTGATGTGACGCAAAATGTTGCTCCTTAGTGACGTGACTCAAAACATTGACGTGAAATAACGTGACCCTAAACGTCACTAGTTAATAATGTGATCCCAAACGCCGCTAGTTAACATGGAATTTAAAATAATTTTAAAAGATAATTCAGGCCAACAGTGAGGTAAGGAAAAATGTATGGTAGAGATTAGCGTATGGAGCTATGTTGACGGACTGACACCTTATCGTACAGCGTATGACTGTTACGATCCCTGGGCACGTTAAAGGTCAGGTTAGGCGCCAGGCTATCATGCCCACAGGTCGCACTGTTGGCCATAAAAGGGTTAGCGCGGGGTGGCGGGCGGGCGGGCGGGTGAGGGAGGAGGTGCCTGGCCCGGGCTGTCGGCCGGCCGGTAGGCTCCAGGCGCCACGCCACCTGACGCCAGACGACGCTCCTCCCTCGTCCTCCCCTCACTACACCATCAAGCTAGCCAACAACACACGTCCCTCGTCCTCCCCTCACTACACCATCAGGCAAGCCAACAACACACGTCCCTCGTCCTCTCCTCACTACACCATCAAGCTAGCCAACAACACACGTCCCTCGTCCTAACCCACGGTGTATAAGGCTGTTCTTAGCGTCTATGTTTAATGTCTGCATTTTCAGCTGAGGTTCCTGGTCGCTCCTGGATGAACATCAACATTAGTGTCCACGTCACATTATGTTTGGTGTATGGACGTATGATTCCCGTGACCTGCAAGCCAACGAATTACGGGTAAAGATCGATCACCGTGGTCATGGACTTGGTTAATTTCTGACACATATAAAGTATTGCTTTTAACTGTTTTTATTAGTAACTGATGTGTTAAGAGTTTTCGTGAAGGAAAGTTACTTCGCCTAATTCGAGGTAAAACTCGACTTGACGAATGTTCACTACGCTACTGCATTATTCCAGCTGTGTATCAAATGTTTTTTCCCTCACGTTTGTGTTTCTTCCTTCATGGTAGTAGTCTAGCCAGCGGGGGAGCCACCAGCGTCCCTCACTGGGCATCTCACAAAGAGTCGTCACATTATGAAAATAATAATGTTTATTTTCGATTCGTCAGTATGACGGGCCAACACTTCGCGGTGTGTCCTTAAACCATTGAATTATTCGTCTGGTAATTATTGGAACAAATATTAAACCACAGGATTATTTTTCTTTAAATTTGGAAAGATGAGATAGAAGCGTTTCACGAGACCTGTTGAAGGAAAAGACGTCCTCGAGATCTTTTGGGGCAGGAGTGTTCCACGAGACTCTCTAGAGGTAAACACGCGCTTCCCGAGACGTTTTAGAGAATCCTTTATGAGAAGAGGCGTTCCTCGAGACGTCTCGGAGGTGGTCGTTCCTCGAGACGTCTCGGAGGTGGTCGTTCCTCGAGACGTCTCGGAGGTGGTCGTTCTACGAGACGGTTTAGAGGTAGACACTTTCCTCGAGACGTTTAGATGATGAGGTGTTGTGTTAATGATATGATGACGTTACTGAAAAGTCACGGCTCAACTGCTTGACTGACACCTCCTCAAGCTGTACACTCTCCCACCCAGCTTACTGACTGACACCTCCTCAAGCTGTACACTCTCCCACCCAGCTTACTGACTGACACCTCCTCAAGCTGTACACTCTCCCACCCAGCTTACTGACTGACACTTCCCCAAGCTGTACACTCTCCCACCCAGCTTACTGACTGACACCTCCTCAAGCTGTACACTCTCCCACCCAGCTTACTGACTGACACCTCCTCAAGCTGTACACTCTCCCACCCAGCTTACTGACTGACACCTCCTCAAGCTGTACACTCTCCCACCCAGCTTACTGACTGACACCTCCTCAAGCTGTACACTCTCCCACCCAGCTTACTGACTGACACCTCCTCAAGCTGTACACTCTCCCACCCAGCTTACTGACTGACACCTCCTCAAGCTGTACACTCTCCCACCCAGCTTACTGACTGACACCTCCTCAAGCTGTACACTCTCCCACCCAGCTTACTGACTGACACTTCCCCAAGCTGTACACTCCCTCATCTCATGATACCTTCCTAAACTGGACACTCACCTGTTTCCCCAGCCTGGGGGTTGTGACTCACCTGGTCAGGTCGTGCTTGGGGGTCAGGTCAGGTCGTGGTGCGGCGTGAAGGGCAGCGACACGAAGCTCAGGCGGGGCCAACAGGCGGGGGTCTCGAGCCACCAGGTCAGCCGAGGTCATGTAGTTGCAGGCTGTGTAGTGGCCCACCAGCGGGAAGTCCATGTCCAACCTATGGCGAGGTCATACAACCAGCAGGGTCAATGGACAGGTCAGAGGTCAGCCAGCATGGGAAAAGGTGGGGTCACGGGTCAACCAGCAGGAAAGAGGTTAGGATGCAGGTTAAACAACAGGAAAATTTGCACATTAGGGAGGTCAAGGTTTTGTAAGGAGATCGATGGCTTGTTAGGTCATGGATCAGTGAGGAGGTCAGGGCCAGTGTGGGGGCAGAAGTGTAGCTGAAAAGTCGAGGACCAGCTGGAGGGTTGAGGGCTAGTGTGGAGGTGTAACGGATGCCAGGCGAGAAGACAAGTGGTCAGATTTAATATGAAGCTCAATAGCTGGTTGTATGTCTTACCATGTAACAACAGCTGGTTGTATAATGACTTACCATGTAACAACAGCTGGTTGTATAATGACTTACCATCTAACAACAGCTGGTTGTATAATGACTTACCATCTAACAACAGCTGGCTGTATAACACTAAACTTACAATATCTTGGGAACAAATGTTTATAATTTACAGAACATGTTTAAATCTTACGAGTGGTAAACAATGTATGAACGAGGCACAGTTTGTAACACTGCCTATACCTGATGGATAGTTTTTATGCTACAAATATTTTGTCTGTGAGTACCTACATAAAGACTATTTACTTCAGTGATCTAATGTAAAATGTTGTTAATGTTAGAAAATGTATAACGTGAAATGAAATGTTACTGAACAAGGAAACAGCGGGTACCGGTCGACCGAGCCAGCCAGCCAGCCAGGCAGGCGACGCGTCCGTCGCCAGTGTGGCCGCCACGTGCCTACCAGCCTACCGTACCGTCCACACTCTCATGATTATTACATTTCACACTCGGTAAAGCCCCAGACACCTCGTAATGCTCGGGGTTTGTTGCTACTGTGATTTAAAAATGAATCATCGATTTATACTTATGATGAGTTGAATGTGACAGCAGGAAATGTCTCCAGTAACCAAGACCTTCCACTGTTCACGTTTCTTCCTAACAAACAGAGTTCAGGAAAACAGTCAAGTTGTAATTTTGTGTAGGATTTTCTTCGTCTTATTTGCCATCACTGATATTTTTTTTCATGTTGAAGGTTCCAGTCACGGACTAAAGTCCACATCAAGGCCGGACCTTAATTGAAATAGAATGGAAAAAGAAAAGACAAGAGAAAGTATTTACGAATTTTGGAGGAACTGAAAAACCTGTGTTTTGAAATGTGCGGCAGGTCATAGGTATTGGGAAAGACATGAGAAGGTTGAGAGTTCCAAAGCTTCGACGTGTAAGGAAAGAAATAGTTATCAAAACGGCCCACCCTTCAGTGCTTCAGGATCGTTACTGTGCCTGAGTGAGAACATGACAGCATACGTCACCTCTACTGTCCTGTGAATCATGGTCATGGATTTATTTGCTGTACGAAACAAGACGATCATTAAACTAGAATGTACATGATCATAAGTGTCCACCATCACATAATGCATGATCAGTTTGCATGTTTAGGTTGTAGATTGTGCAAATATTCCACACTAGTTGCGACAGAATATAAGAATCTGAGCTCGTTAGTCAATACTTTTTTATGGAAACTGTGGCAAACATGAGCTGTGAGCGGACAAGGCTAAAGCCAACGCCTATGCTCGAACAATTGCTCGTTCGTCAGCTTCAGTGACACAGATCAAGGTAAAGAACTGACCACCATCGGTTTTTCATTTTATTTTCTTCGGTCGATTTTCAAATTTCGTGTTACTATGGTAGATTTACCTACAAACTACTGCATCATCTTTATGACATACCATGTATAAATGTATCTGTATGGCTGTTATGTTGTGCGAAATACATATAGTTTTATACAGTTAATGACATTGTGATGAACGTAGCGACATAAAGCCACATTCAGCAGTGTGGCTCCTGTGTTTTTGCGAGGAGTTACGTAACCGAAGTACTTTCTCCTTTAAGATTCCCTTCTGTCCTTTTGAGATTCCTGCAGCACTCTTGTAGTTATCCACGTCCACTGGTTGGGACCACTGGTCATAAAGTGTTATGATGTGTGTGTCCGTAATTACTGTAATACGATAAATAGTTATCGTCATATGTTTAGGAGGTATTGCTTGTTGCAGCTACGTAGAGAATATCTTATCTGGACTTAATTCTTTTAATCACTTCACGTTTTCTTCCTCAAACAATTTCGAATGAAGTCACGACGTTACGACCCTTGAACACAACTGTTCGACCCTTAAACACGACTGCACGACTCTTGCGCACGACAGTACTGCTCTTGAGCACGACCATACGACTCTTGAGCACGACGGTACTGCCCTTAAGCACGACAATGCGACCCTCGAGCACGACTACTGATCAACACGAGTTAAAGTTGACATCTTACGTGGTCGTTACCCACAGGTCGTCCCGTCTTGCACGAGGGTCATCACACTGGGTTATGACTTTCGTCCTGGCTAAGATTCGCCTGAGGTTATATTGTGAAGACAGGCACACGTCACGACCAACCCGTGTGCGCGCGGGAAACGGAGTGAGCGTTACCCAACTTGTCTTTAAGACAAACTTTAATCTTGAATTCTCGACCATCTTCACATAACGCGATATTAACCAACGTCTGGCTTACGTTGATGTTGATTAATACTGATGCATCGTAAGGTAAAGTCGTAAATCAGAAAAAGATATTTTATATTATTTATCTTATATCTATTATACTTTGTCGCTGTCTCCTGTGTTAGCAAGGTAGCGCAAGGAAACAGACGAAAGAATGGCCCAACCCACCCACATACACATGTATAGACAAAAACGCCCACACACTCACATATACATACCTTTACATTTCAACGTATACATACGTATACACAGACATATATGCACATGTACATATTCATACTTGCTGCCTTCATCCGTTCCCATCGCCGCCACGCCACACATGAAATGGCACCCCACTCCACCCGCGCGCACGCGAGGTAGCGCTAGGAAAAGACAGCAAAGGCCACATTCGTTCACAATCAGTCTCTAGCTATCATGTATAATGCACCGAAACCACAGCTTCCTTTCCACATCCAGGCCCCACAAAACTTTTCATGGTTTACCCCAGACGCTTCACACGCCCTGGTTCAATCCATTGACAGCACGTCGACCCCGGTACCACATCGTTCCAATTCACACTATTCCTTGCACGCCTTTCACCCTCCTGCATGTTCAGACCCCGATCACTGAAAATCTTTTTCACTCCATCTTTGCACGTCCAATTTGGTCTCCCACTTCTCGTTCCCTCCACCTCTGACACATATATCCTCTTTGTCAATCTTTCCTCACTCATTCTCTCCATGTGACCAAACCATCTCAATACACCCTCTTTTGCTCTATCAACCACACTCTTTTTATTACCACACATCTCTCTTACCCTATTATTACTTACTCGATCAAACCACCTCACACCACATATTGTCCTCAAACATCTCATTTCTAACACATTCACCCTCCTCCGCACAGCCCACGCCTCACAGCCATAAAACCAAATGACATTGTTGGGTATATTTGCATATATCTATAATGACAAAGAGAAATATTGCATCTGTTTAGGGATTCTGTTCGTAAAGTATACTTCAGCAAAGTGTTTGTTGTATTATTGATATACGTGCACAACCTCAGATATGCCGGTACAGCAGGTTGTGATGTGATATGCCGGTACAGCAGGTTGTGATGTGATATGCCGGTACAGCAGGTTGTGATATGCCGGTACAGCAGGTTGTGATGTGATATGCCGGTACTGCAGGTTGTGATATGCCGGTACTGCAGGTTGTGATATGCTGGCCAGCTGGGGCCGAGCGACGTCTGGGGGAGAGGGGGGGTGCGGCTAGGTTATTCAAAATGGCGGCGGAGCTCGAGTCTGCTGATCATCGCCTACCTCGCTCTAGTACCAGTACAGGAAGTGCAGCAACACATGTTGATGGTCGACTGGTGTTTCCTTGTCAGGCGTGTAACGACCGTCACAAACATTGATTGGTTATATGACATAAACATCATCTTTAAAGGTTCCTCCATCTTCACCACTGCGCTACCATCAGTGGCAGGGTAGTGAGGGACACCTCTGGAGCGAAAATGACTCGATAAGAAAGTATTCCCGAAGATACAGCCTCGCCTGAAGTGTTACCGGACTCCGCCTGTAGGAGGATAGTCACTTTTGGCGAGGTGGTAAGAGTGGGAGTACTGTCTCGTCGAGGCATTTCTCGATGCAAAGTAGTCTACGTTTCCCTGTTACTGGAAGTAGCTGAACCTTGGACTGCAGGAGCGTTTAGGAAGGACCTCGCTAACACCAGGACTCTCTCCTAGCAATCCTTCCTGAGGTCATCATGAATATATAACTGATGATGTATGAACGACCACTGACTCTGGCGGCGCAGGATTCTGAAATCGATATATTTATCTCGTGACTAATCAGAGTTGGCATGTTGGAGGGTAGCAGTGGGCAACCGAGACTCTCTCTTCTAACATCACATTAATCATCAACCATTTACGTTACGTTCAGGAGTAAACGAATACTTGCATCACTTAGCAGTTTTCCTTTATCTAAAATCGAGAAGTGTATAGTCTCAGGCAATCGATCTTTTCAACGTCACAAGACAGATGTGGTTCCAATCCACTTCCTGGTGTGGGAAGATGTGTAACACTCGTGGTGGAGATGGGTGAAGCTGGGCTCCTGCTGACGTGCTCTTGTGTGCGTTGTGCGGGACACCGAGGCTCGCGAGGCAGACACTCATACACTCACATACACGTAGTCCTGGGACGAACAAGCCTCAGTGGGAGAATGTATTACGTTAGTTTACAAACCCCAGTCATTCGGACACGAAGGAAAATGCGTTCGAGTTTATTACTTCCTTGTCGAAAGAATTCAAGTTGTAGATGAACGTGACCCTAGACTGAGAAACCTGTACGTGAAGACCACATATGTACGTAAGGACCACATATATACGTGAAGACCACATATGTACGTGCATTAGTGTTGCAGCTCACACCATTACTGTAATTGGTGCAAGATTATCAAAACTTTGTTCGTTATTATATCTCGCACAAGTTTGCTCAACATAAACTTACGGTCACCTAACCCGGCGTGTTCGCATCACAGGATATGATCACCTTCCATGTCCTTCATCCTTATGTGGACGACTTAACGTTGTCCTTGAGGACGAGGTGTTAACCCTTGAGTGGGAAGACTGGAGTTTGAACTGCATTCAAGATGATCAGTCGTCGTACACCAGAGGGTTGGAAGCTGTCATCCTCCACGGGCTAGATGGGCGGTAATGTTACATAACGACGACGAGCGGGTCGTGGTACACGACGAGGGTCGTCGTTGTTCTGCGGCCTCACTGACGACCACGACGGGTCAGGTGGAGGGGTGTCGTTCTGCCGCCTTTGACGACCGCGATGTATTACGTGACCTGAGGTCAGCTGTCGCTTAGCGTCCTGATGCCAACAGTTTCTGCCATCATTAATTACTTATAAAACTTGTGAAAGGGTTAGGTTAGGTCAGAGTTAGGTTATACTAGGGGTCAGGTTAGGTTATACTAGGGGTCAGGTTAGGTTATGATAGGGGTCAAGTTAGGTTGTGATAGGACTCAGGTTAGGTCAGGGGAGAAGGTAAGTTAGGTTAGACCAGGGAAGATTAGGCTACGATAACATCAAGTTAGTCCATGATCAGGGTGGATTACGTCAGTGTCAGCTCAGGTGGCGGCCTTACCTTACCTGATCATCATAACCATATGTCACTCACAACCTTGCTAAGACACGGTGGCTTGTCGGCCTTACCTTACCTGATCATCATAACCATATGCCACTCACAACCTTGCTAAGACACGGTGGCATCACTCATAACACACACATCCGCCCGCCACCTGCATCACGATCGTATCAACTCCGGTAAGCAGTGTAGCGGCTCCGCCTTCATCCAATCATCGTACCCACCAGGCAGGCTGTCAGGCCCATGATTTACCTGGGCGGCCTCTTGGTAAGACCAAGTTACATAAATATCTTCATAGTGATCATAAATTACTGACCTTGTGTACACTTAATGTATATCTTACTGTATAATCCATGTATCATTGTCATATGGGAAGTTAGTTGGTCAAGGTTGGTAGGCCTGCGGCGTGGTGGAGGGGAGGGTGTCGGGCAGGTTGGCAGCCTGGGGCACGTGCATGACGTCATAACATCAACACGTCCATTATTTGTGGTGGAAATTCTACCGTTATCTAGGCAGGTACGTGGCTGAGGTGTAGAACGAGGTTGTACGTGGTGCACAGTCATACATTACTGTTGTGATGGTATGAGCACTGGCGGGTAGTGAGGATAGCGTGGATTTGTGACAGGAAGTTTGAGTGTGGCGACTCGTCGTTGTTTGAGAGACGGTTGTGAGAGAACGTACAATAGCCAGAGTTGTGCAGCAGGTTGTGGCCTGCTATGTTGTGTTACGGACGCCCACATTGAGGTCAAGGAATCCCCAAGGGAGAAGAAACGTGCTACGTGAGATCTACCTGGCTCTGTGGCGAGGCATTGAATATTCCAAGTTGTAGCGAGACCACGAATATTGAGGTTCAGCTGGAGGATCACATGGGCAGGGAGGAAGGTCGGGTTGACCTACGTACTCAGGCTGGGGTCCAGATGTGAACTGCACTACGTACTCAGGCTGGGGTCCAGATGTGAACTGCACTACGTACTCAGGCTGGGGTCCAGATGTGAACTGCACTACGTACTCAGGCTGGGGTCCAGATGTGAACTGCACTACGTACTCAGGCTGGGGTCCAGATGTGAACTGCACTACGTACTCAGGCTGGGGTCCAGATGTGAACTGCACTACGTACTTTTTTTACTTTTTCTCTCCTTCACCGTGGTCACCCACCTGGCTATTCTACCGTTGTAGATTTTACAAAAGTTATACTCTTCTCAGGCCAGTTAGTCTGAAATTCAGCCAAACTACAACAGCCATATGTATAATGATACAGCGTCTCATACAATTATGGTTAACTCCTGATGATGATGTTAAAGATTTGTCGGTTGGTTGATGTAGCTTACGTTGATGGCCATAATGACCCTGACAGTTGATGTGCTTAAAGCCAAGCAACCAATCAGGTATCTAAAACACTTCACTTCCTCCAACCAATCAAGTATGTAAAACACTTCACTTCCTCCATTTTTTCTTGATTCACCCTCGCCCAAACTAGCCTCTCCTTCCACCCTGCTAAACCTAATATCCTTTGCTTTTAGTCACATTTATCATCATCTTTCAAAAGCTTTTCCAAACACCGTCAGGCTCGCCGGAAGGACAGGCGCCTCAGATGTAAGTGCAGGTGTGTGTGGTCACGTGTGTAGGTAGACACACAGAGAACCTGTCTTGTATTAAGTTGGCACTGAATTTATATTCATCTTCATCAGTTTAACTTTTCTGGTGTGTGTCGTCACTACTTGTGTGACGGAGTGAGAGTTTTACACTCGTGTTGCCTCGTTTCTTAACCTTGTAGAGTGTGTTTATACCATGTATTTAATCGTATGTGTTTATGCACACACACACACACACACACACACACACACACACACACACACACGCACACCAGCCTAAGCTAGGTACTCATTTATCGACCAGCCCCGAGGGGAAGATGAACACCTGGGGTGAGTTTGGGCCGACCGTCGCACCCAAGCATTCGACTCTGCGTACCTGTGGCAACTCATGGTTGGCAATGGCTAGGGTTTCAGCTAGGCTTGGGGACTGGCCTGGCTGGGGTGTGTGTGGTGGGATGTGTTCCTGGCTGGGATGTGTCCAGCTGAAAGTTGTCTGGCTGGGATGTGTGTTTGGCTAAGGTTTGTCTAGCTAGGGTGTGCGGGTGCCTAGCTGAGGGAGGGATGGTGTTTAGTTAGGGTGTGTGTGTATGGTTGGAATGTATGTTCAGCTGAGGTGTATGTCTGGTTGATGTATATACCTGGCTGCTGTGTTCGTCTCGCTGTAGTTTGTGGCTGGGTGTGCGTGTGTCTGGCTGGGTGTGCGTGTGTCTGGCTGGGTGTGTGTGTGTCTGGCTGGGTGTGTGTGTGTCTGGCTGGGTGTGTGTGTGTCTGGCTGGGTGTGCGTGTGTCTGGCTTGGGTGTGTATCTGGGTGGGGGGAGTGTCTGTGACCCCCCTCCCCCAGCCCACCACTCACCTGGTACATACAGGAGTGAGTTAGTCACCATCCAGGGTCATCATCAGCCTCCCGGGGCCTCGGCCTCGCCTCCCACCGTCCTGGTCTCGTCCCTCAGCTCATCCTCCCTTCAGCAGATTGATCTCAGCCGACCGACCCCTCGCAGTCCCCGCGTCCTTAGTAAACCACTCAGCTTCACTGTTCACGTCTCCCAGCACCCGTCTCAGCTGTTCACAAACCTCGACCAGTGTTCAATGGTTCAGCGTGACACCTGTACCCTTCCTTGTCTTATATAAACAACAGTTGGTCCACCAAGCGACGACCAATTTCACGAGCGATTTGACCCCAAGTTTGTTTTGGTTCTGTCCGTCACACTAAATTGGCGGAACCGACTGGAGATGAGAGTCAGCATCCCAGCTCTCCCTCCCCGCCGGACTCCGCCCACATCCTCCCGGTGACGCCCAATGGGGCACTACGGTAGCCCCCGTTGGCTGATGAAACGGGGCTGGCGCGGCTGATTGGCCGGTGGGCCGGGCGTTTACGCTCTGGTCGCTGGCTCCAGGGCTGTAATTGGTCAACGGCGTCCGGGACCGGGGCCCCGTGCCTCTGTAAACTGACCACTTATTGGTTTACAGATCACTGCAGGCGATCTTAAACTCCGTGTAATTGGTCGAAACTACAGATTTATAGATTTATTTTATCACACACTCGCTCGACCCATCTCGTCCACGGAAGACATCAGTTACATTAGTTTTTTTTTGTATTATAGGGAAGGAAGTAAAGCCGGCCGAGTGGTGATGCTAAATGGATGTTTGAGACTTTTTCTCTCACGGTTCACACTGGGTGGGAGGGACGCGCGTCACCTGCCGCTCTCCTCCTGGGTATTGATCGGCCGGGGATGAGGATGATGGCGCCGCCGCCCACCGACTCTTTACCGCAACCTCGGTTTACATCCCCCCCCCCCCACACACACACACACACACACACACGGCTAATGTCTGTGCATCAGGGCTGCACTGACCAGCCACATCTGACCTAAATTGTTATCAACTGAACCTATGGTTTTGTACAGACGCTCGTCTGTGAGCAGATGATTGACACGTGTGTTGTCTACGAACCACCACTTGGCATTGTTAAATAGGGAGTGACTGGCTCATTCAAGGTGATGGTAGGGTGCAGCAGGTTGGATTCGCGTCTGTCTGGGGTTCATTAACAGTTGTAGACTTGTGTGAAGATGGCAGAAATGGTTCTTGAGTGAGCCATTTTTTAATCGTGTTATACATTGTTCCATATTTATCGTAGTTTGTACAATGTCAGTGTGTTGTGGTTGTGCGGTCGTCTGCATATTGTAAGATTACCACACTGTGGTGTGCAAGAGGTGGTGGTGGAAGTCCGTGTGGGAAGAGACTAAAGAGGGTTGGAGACAGACATATTCCTTGGGGGACTCCACTGTAGAGCGAAATGAAGCTTTTCATGTCACAATTTTGTTCATGTATTATGGTATTTTCTTTTCATGGTTGTTCAGGTCAGCAGACGTCTCGGATACGGATGTCAATCATAACCTAACCACTTGTGCACGACGGTGTCAACTCTGGGGTCAAAGGTCAGGACATCATGCCTGAAGGTCGTAGTGTTCCGCTCGTGCCTCACACGGAGTACAGTCTCGTCAAAGATCTTCTCACTCCAAAGGAGTCTACGTTTCCCTGCTACTGGAAGTAGCGTAGCCATGGGCTGCATTAGTCCTTAGAAAAGTCCTGAGTAAAACTAGAATTCTTACATAGAAAATGGTCCTGTGGTAATTATGAATAGATAGAATATAATTATGAATAGAATAAATGATAAGTGGAGGAAGTTCATGTCATATTTACAGGTTTGTAGCCAGTCTTGCAGAGTCACATACATGGTCGGCCACAGTGGCTGTGTTGGTACGGGGCTGGTGGCAGGAGGTCAAGACTCCTGTAGGATGCACTTGTCTTCATCAGGCCGTCAGTCGTGTCTCCATCATCCTGAGCCTGACAACAGTAAAGACATGATCCAGCGACTCGTGTGTCACTCCTGGCAGACCATGTGACGAGGTCACACAACCAGACCGTGTGTCGAGGTCACACAACCAGACCATGTGTCGAGGTCACACAACCAGACCATGTGTCGAGGTCACACAACCAGACCATGTGACGAGGTCACACAACCAGACCATGTGACGAGGTCACACAACCAGACCATGTGACGAGGTCACACAACCAGGCCGTGTGTCGAGGTCACACAACCAGGCCGTGTGTCGAGGTCACACAACCAGGCCGTGTGTCGAGGTCACACAACCAGGCCGTGTGTCGAGGTCACACAACCAGACCGTGTGTCGAGGTCACACAACCAGACCGTGTATCGAGGTCACACAACCAGACCGTGTATCGAGGTCACACAACCATTGTTCCTTGTTTGACCTGTCATGAATACCGTGTTGTTGTTGTTGTTATTGTAGTGTGGAATTGTACAAGTATTCACACTACAGAACCCCCCGAGACACGTTCATGATTTGCTCTGCAACACGAGGTCAAGTGTGAGGCCTTGCGAGGCCACGGCCGGCGTGTGTGTGCTGGTGGTGGTGGAGGAGGGATGCGGCTATAGCTAGCCCGAGGCTCGGCCAGCAGAGGTGTGTGTGCACGTAAGTAACTACCGTGCTGAGGAAACAACACGATAATTACACTCATCACTTTCACTGATCACGTCTTGTTAACCTTCTCCATGATGGCTGCTGCTGCTGCTGCTGGAGTAAAGGCTGTTACTCCTGAATGTCACAGTTCACCGTCACAAACATCGTTACCGGAGTGACCCGACCGACTGACAGACGTGTGTCACGCCCATGGTCAGTAGTGCGTGTGTGTTGGCGCTGTTGCACCTGTGTTGTGTACGGTATGATCTGGTAAACGTAGTTTCCATCTTTGGCGAGAACAGCAAACGTGGTTGGTGTGGGTCAACTGCTTCATGAATTACAATCTGATGGTAATTTGCGGAGCAGACTACTATCATAACGAGTGCTGATGACACATGTACTCAGCCCAAACTTGCAGATTTCTTATTGTAGAATGAATGAGAGTTTTAAACTAGTTTTATGGTAAAAACTTAAGTCGTGTTTAACGATCTGGCTGTTAAACTCAAGTTACTGCCTCTAGGACTTTAGAATGTTATTTTAGAAAAGTAGTTTGCTACAAAAACACAACACAAACATTAAAATAACACTTGATTACTTAAGGACTGTTAGAAGTACATTCCCGTACGTGGGAGTTAAACAAAATCGGAAAGTGGTATACAGAGCCGGAAATCAGAGAGCTTTGCTAGTGGTTTGTGAATTAATCTCTTAAGGTGATGTATTACATAACTTATAAACTAAACTTACTTTCTATATTTATTTTTACTTAGAATACACAGACAAGTGTCTGAATTATTAATATACTGAGTATTGTGTAGGTATAAAAAGTAATATATAAAAGGCTTGAATTATATTTCTAAGTAATTATAGTTCACGAGAAAATTTCAAATCAACACTTGTTTGTTAAGGTCATGAAGAAGGAAAGTTATCAATCCAGCAACTTCAAACGTGCACTATGCATGGTAGTGAAAGCTTTGCGGAAGATGAAAGCCGGCAAGGCGGCGGGTTTGGATGGTATTGCAGTGGAATTTATTAAAAAGGGGGTGAATGTGTTGTTCACTGGTTGGTAAGGATATTCACTGTATGTATGGTTCATGGTGAAGTGCCTAAGGATTGGCGGAATGCTTGCATAGTGCCACTGTACAAAGGCAAAGGGGATAAGAGTGAGTGCTCAAATTACAGAGGTATAAGTTTGTTGAGTATTCCTGGGAAATTATATGGGAGGGTATTGATTGAGAGGGTGAAGGCATGTACAGAGCATCAGACTGGGGAAGAGCAGTGTGGTTTCAGAAGTGGTAGAGGATGTGTAGATCAGGTGTTTGCTTTGAAGAATGTATGTGAGAAATACTTTGAAAAACAAATGGATTTGTATTTAGCATTTATAGATCTGGAGAAGGCATATGATAGGGTCGATAAAATGCTTTGTGGAAGGGTTAAGAGTATATGATGTGGGAGGCAAGTTGTTAGAAACGGTGAAAAGTTTTGACCAAGGATGTAAAGCTTGTGTACGAGTAAGAGAGGAGATTGATTGGTTCCCAGTGAAGTCGGTCTGAGGCAGGGGTGTGTAATGTCCCTATGGTTGTTTAATTTGTTTATGGATGCGGTGGTTAAAGAGGTAAATGCAAGAGTTTTGGAGAGAGAGAGAGAGAGAGAGAGAGAGAGAGAGAGAGAGAGAGAGAGAGAGAGAGAGAGAGGTGCCGAGTACGCAGTCTGTTGTGGATGAGAGGGCCTGGGAAGTGTCAGTTGTTTGCCGATGATATAGCTTTAGTGGCTGATTTGAGTGAGAAACTGCAGAAGTTGGGGACAGTTTAGAAAAGTGTGTGAAATAAAGTTGAGAGTAAATGTGAATAAGAGCAAGGCTATTAGCTTCAGTAGGGTTTAGGGACAAGTAAATTTGGATGTAAGATTAGATAGAGAAAAATTGGAGTAGGTGAAGCGTTTTAGATATCTGGGAGTGGACTTAGCAGCGGATGGAAGCAGGGGTGAGTCACACGGTGGGGGAGGGAGCAAAGGTTCTGGGAGCGTTGAAGAATGTGTGGAAGGCGAGAACTTTATCTCCGAGTAAAAATGGTTATGTTTGAAGGAATAGTGGTTCTAACAGTGTTATATGGTTGCGAGGCATGGGCTATAAATAGGGTTGTACGGAGGAGGGTGGATATGTTGGAAATTAAATGTTTGAGAACAATATGTGGTGTGAGGTGGTTTGATCGAGTAAGTAATGAAAGGGTAAGAGAGATGTGTGGTAATAAAAAGAATGTGGTTGAGAGAGCAGAGGATGGTGTATTGAAATGGTTTGGTCACATGGAGAGAACGAATGAGGAAAGATTGACAAAAAGGATATATGTGTCAGAGGTGGAGGGAACGAGAAGTGGGAGACCAAATTGTAGGTGGAAGAATGGAATGAAAAAGATTTTGAGCGATCGGGGCCTGAACACGAGGCGTGCAAGGAATGGAGTGAATTGGAACGATGTGGTATACCGGGGTCGACGTGCTGTCAGTGGACTGAACCAGGTCATGTGAAGCGTCTGGGATAAACCATGAAAAGTTTTGTGGGGCCTGGATGTGGAAAGGGAGCTGTGGTTTCGGTGCATTACACATGACAGCTAGAGACTGAGTGTGAACGAATGTGGCCTTTGTTGTCTTTTCCTAGCGCTACCTCGCACACATGCCATTTCATGTGTGGCGGGATGGCGACGGAATGGATGAAGGCAGCAAGTATGAATATGTACGTGTGTATATATGTATATGTCTGTGCATGTATATGTATGTATACGTTGAAATGTATAGGTATGTATATGTGCGAGTGTGGACGTGTATGTATATACATGTGTATGTGGGTGGATTGGGCCATTCTTTCGTCTGTTTCTTTGCGCTATCCCGCTAACGCGGGAGACAGCGACAAACTATAACAGATGAATAAATAAAGATCTATCTATCTATCTATCTATCTATCTATCTATCTATCTATATATATATATATATATATATATATATATATATATATATATATATATATATGTATTCCCACTGTAAAAGTGGAGTTGGAGAAAATTTAAAAAGTATAGGAGAGCCATCAGCCTCCTCCTCTCCCCAGTACCAGTGCCCCCGTCCCCCAGCAGTAGGCCTACCGGCACACAGGCCGACGATGCGTAACAATTGGCTGGACATTTGGAGGCGGGGAGGGATGGAGTGAGGGAGGGAGGGGGTACGCTGTGTTCCGGCCCGCTAGCAATCACAGTCAGTCAGGCAATGTTGTTTATCAGCGTCCCACCCTCTGGACGTCCAGCCTCCTCCCTTGTCCACGGAATCTGACCTCTTGTAGCAGGCAAGCTGAGTGTGTCTGGGTGCCTGCGTTTGTATGAGGCCGCCTCTGTTACCTAACCCCATATATCCTATTATGAGCGTGTGAGCCAAACTCGCATCCTGTTGTGAGTCTGCTGAAATGGAGTGAAACTTCCGAGTGTTTACATTTATGCCTTATTGTCTTCCCAGCTTTAACGAGGTAACGTCAGGAACTGATGAACAATGGTCTTATTTGCGGACATCTGTTCTTTACCAGTCCTGTTTGATTTACCTTAACTACAGCCCACCATCCATAGCCACTCCCCAGAGACCACTCCAGCACGTCGGTCCCCATACACCACAACGACTCGACTCATATTTCCCCATTGCACGCCTCACGCACTCCTGAATGATCGGGCTCCGGTCTTCCCTTCCTTTACAAACACGTGAATCTTCTCAGCCAATTTTTCCTCGCTCATCTTCTCCTTATGTCCAAACCATTTTGGCACACCTTGGTCGGCTCTCTCAATTAGACTCTGCTAACTACCCCATCTGTCTCTCATAGTGTCATTCCTTACACCATCAGCCCGCCTCACTCCACACATCCTCCTCAGTCATTTCACTTCCAAAACATTCATCTCCTCCCTTCCGTTGTGGTCCGGAGCCATGACTCACATCTGCTCAACACTGTTCGGGTTACGTTATGGCAAAACATAAATCTTCGAGATTTTGGAAAAAAGTTTAGCAAGCAAGGTTTAGATGAAATAAATTTTGTCATATTATACGATAATTGATATTCTACTTCCTCGGATGTGTAGGTGTGATCTAGGCACCATCGCAGTTATGATAATACAAATATTTAATTATTGATTGTTAATATTACGTTCTTGTAGCTGATGTATTGTGGAATATACTGTGGTGAATGTGTGTGATGAGTCACATCTCACTTATGTATGTTCTCTGTTGTACATTCATATGTATGTTCTCTGCTGTACATTCAGCATCAGATTTTCATTATTTGTCACAAGTAAATCTCCTTCATCACTAATCTATATTTCTTGTTACAGTGAGGCTTCTCATATATATATATATATATATATATATATATATATATATATATATATATATATATATATATATATATATATATGTTGTATTATGCAAATTGTACTCATTATGTTCATTTTGATATCACATTTCTTCCTATTATCACGTCATCTTATATTTTGAACAAAGTTTTCTCTTATTCACTTCGACTGTATACTTCACCTTGATATCATATTTTCTTGTAATTTATTCCTTTGATTCAACTTCGCAGACGAGTGAAACTTGTTAACTCATATTTAATACAATACTTTCTCACGTTGACTCCCTCTGTCTTATTATTGCGTCAGACTTTCACTTGTTTAATCCTAGGTTCTGCATCTATACCAAACTTACTCTTGCTTACTCATTAATTGTCTGGCATTATGGCGTCTCTTGTTGGTCTTTTCATCATCTGTTTGAACTGCAGCATCGTAAGTGCGACCTGGCATGTGATCTGGTAACTTGAAGAAGAATTGGATCTTCTTGGTCATCGCGCCAATATGTTCCTATTATTTCAAGGATCCATCTTCCTCTCCAGTCCGTCGTCAGTACTGGGTTTCTCCTGTGTTCAGCATTAATACATTTTGGTCGTAAGTAATAGCACTCTCTTCACCCTCATTCTCCTACTCATCACGTAACACAGCGATGCATGTTTCACCTACACGCGCTAAAGATTGTTGGACCACACCTACAAGCGCGCTGTCACGATGGTTAGGTTTACATAAACTGCTTTTCCTCGGGACGCCGGCAGATCTGTGGCTTTCCAACACCTTCACACAGACCTCTCAATCCAGGTCTAATGTCCTGATGAAGTGTGTTACCAACGCACAAGAGTGTCATGAATCATGTTCACACGTCTGTATCGTAATGTAAAAGGAATATCTACACAAAATGGTGTGGGTTTGTTGTATGTGAGGGGAACCTTTTTATATCAAGTTGTCGCACCTGGATGTGACTCGGATGTATCGTTCACCTCTTCCTGACGGGTCACGTTAAAAGTGACGTTATCATACATTTGTCATGTGTTTCTAGATTCAAATCAGCCTTGACCTGAGGTCAAATATCGCAGAGACGCTCACACGGAATGCCAGTTTAGTGTGAAAGTGCAGTTCTCCAACACCAGATGGGATCATTGTATACCTAACACCATAAACCCTCACCATCATCATCTGTTCTCCATTCCATGATCAGCCACACTGTGGCTCTCCTCACTTCATCACCTCCCTCCCCCTCACCACCACCAACACAGGATTCTCATCAGTCACACGTCCAGGCCTCAGTACGTCCTGCCGCTCCTCCGTCACCAGTCGTAACAACGTTGTACAATCCTACAACACCGTCAGTGATCACGACCAGGTGTGGTCGAGGCGTCTCTAACCTCACCGTAGGAGTGAGGAGGTGGGGTGGATTCGATGCTGTACCTGGCATAACAAAGACAGAGCCAAGATATTTTCTTGTTAAGAGAACAAATGATTTACTTCGTATGTGTCGTGTCTTGCTTAATGACTTCTGGAAACTGATAGTTATTGAATGCTGTAGTATGCTGTAGAATGCTGTAGTATACGTACGTACAGCAACGTGATGCCACTAAGTTCGTGTTGAAGGAGAGGTAAAGCTGGTATCTGCCGACCCTCTTTACTGTCAGGTGGTCAAGATCTACCGTCAGGTGGTCAAGGGTTAACAATTAGTACAGAGATGTTGAATGACACATGATAATTTTTTTTTTTTTTTTTTTTTACTTTGTCGCTGTCTCCCGCGTTTGCGAGGTAGCGCAAGGAAACAGACGAAAGAAATGGCCCCCCCCCCCATACACATGTATATACATACGTCCACACACGCAAATATACATACCTACACAGCTTTCCATGGTTTACCCCAGACGCTTCACATGCCTTGATTCAATCCACTGACAGCACGTCAACCCCGGTATACCACATCGCTCCAATCCACTCTATTCCTTGCCCTCCTTTCACCCTCCTGCATGTTCAGACCCCGATCACACAAAATCTTTTTCACTCCATCTTTCCACCTCCAATTTGGTCTCCCTCTTCTCCTTGCTCCCTCCACCTCCGACACATATATCCTCTTGGTCAATCTTTCCTCACTCATCCTCTCCATGTGCCCAAACCACTTCAAAACACCCTCTTCTGCTCTCTCAACCATGCTCTTTTTATTTCCACACATCTCTCTTACCCTTACGTTACTCACTCGATCAAACCACCTCACACCACACATTGTCCTCAAACATCTCATTTCCAGCACATCCATCCTCCTGCACACAACTCTATCCATAGCCCACGCCTCGCAACCATACAACCATACATTTCGTCGACGCGTCGCATTAAGTGTTCCTCTTAAGATTAGACCATTCCACAAATGTGACTTGCTTCTCTCTCGTCCCCTCTCATCAGCCGGCCACCACAACTTCTTCAAGCAGCAGTAGAGACACGCAATGTTTTATGGTACAACATGAGTGACTCGTGTTGATCCTGGGGTCGAACTCTGTACTGTGCCCGGGGAACTTGTGGTCCGGGACCGACCCCAGCCACGGTGGACATACTGTGACACAGTGGCCGATGTGTTGTTATGACGAGTCCAGCAGGCGCTGCAGCGAGAGTCGAGGACGATGTACGTATACATCACGGGAAGACTTATTCTCTCTCTCTCATCCGTCTATCCATCTCCTTATCTCTCTCTCTCTCTCTCTCTCTCTCTCTCTCTCTCTCTCTCTCTCTCTCTCTCTCTCTCTCTCTCTCTCTCTCTCTCAGCCCCGATGCCTGGGAGAACGGGGTGACGGGCGGCCGGACCCCACAGTCACCCCGTCACCCCACCCGTCCTACTCGCCCTTACCCCTCTCCACCGGCCGCTGGGGAGACGATGCTCCCCTCCCTCCCTCCCTACCTAGCCCTGGTGAGGGGAGGGAGTCACGCCTCACAATTGATTCATCTCGCCAGATCTTGTCGCACACAACTGGTCGTCTGGATCGTCCTGTCCTCGTCCACTCCCCGCTTTGTTTACATTGCTCATGTAAACATCCCCTCGTCCATTATCGTCTGTATTTCATATCCAGTTTCCCACATCACGTCATCATCGACCATGTCATCGTACTTCCAGCGGTCGCTGAGCATCGCCCGCATCACTCGGACCCGAAGTGAGCAGTACTTCAGCAGGAGTTGCAGGGAAGGGTGTGGAGCAGGCCACGAGCAGGGGGAGGAGCAGGAGGAGGAGGGATCAGTGTAAATGAGAGATGAAGGACCGATTACCCACATCCCCCTGCCACCCCCGCCTCCCTGGGGACCACAGACTAGACTAGAAATCAGCACCCCCACCCCCTCCCCTTCTCTCTCTCTCTCTCTCTGGACAGTATGAGGCAGGACCTGGTCAGCACTGGTTAGTATGAGGGAGGAGCTCTTCCTCTGGTCAGGATGAGACAGGACCTGGTCCTCACTGCTCAGTATGGGGTGTGACCTGGCTCTCAGTGCTTAGTATGAGGCAGGACCTGGTTCTCACAGGTCAGTATGAGGTGTGACCTGGTCCTCACTGGTCAGTATGAGGCAGGGCCTGGTCCTCACTGCTCAGTATGGGGTGTTACCTGGTCCTCAATGCTTAGTATGAGGCAGGACCTGGTTCTCACAGGTCAGTATGAGGTGTGACCTGGTTCTCAATGCTTAGTATGAGGCAGGACCTGGTTCTCACAGGTCAGTATGAGGTGTGAACTGGTCCTCACTGGTCAGTATGAGGCAGGGCCTGGTCCTCACTGCTCAGTATGGGGTGTTACCTGGTCCTCAATGCTTAGTATGAGGCAGGGCCTGGTCCTCACTGCTCAGTATGGGGTGTTACCTGGTCCTCAATGCTTAGTATGAGGCAGGACCTGGTTCTCACAGGTCAGTATGAGGCAGGAACTGGTCCTCACTGGTCAGTATGAGGTGTGACCTGGTTCTCACTGGTCAGTATGAGGCAGGAGTACCCCCAAACAGATGACCTGTCGTTAAGACCCCAGTCTCGTAGTTCGGTCAACTCCACCAGGGGGTGGCGGTCACTGACCCTTGAAATGAAAGGAGAGAGAGAGAGAGAGAGAGAGAGAGAGAGAGAGAGAGAGAGAGAGAGAGAGAGAGAGAGAGAGAGAGAGAGAGAGAGAGCCTCCCGTCACGCTTCCTCAGCCACACAACTGCAGAGGATCAAGAGTTGAAGGTTAGGTGGATACAAGACTTAGCTGAGGGAGAGACTGAGACGTGTCTTAACTGGCGTCACTGAGGACACTGGTGGGCACTGAGACATGACGAGGCTGAGGACGGGCCGTGAGGACACGGATGCAACACAGCTCTACCTCAACAGGTACAAAGATCTTCGTCCTGACTGTTTATGATGTGAGAAATGCGTCGTCATCTTGGAATTCCACCACAACGTTTTCTTTAATGAGTTTGTTCGGCCAAAGTTGGATGGGATTTGAGATTATTAGAGAGATCTTTCTGATCGTACACAAAGTTGGAATTCTGATAATTATTGAGTGAGCGAATAATCAGGGTGTGGGTGTGTGTGTGGATCAGATGTGGGTAGTCATATAGACCCTCGTATTTAGTGATGATAACGTCATGATAAGATAAAGATACGTAGGTCAGCGGGGCGATGACGTCATATTTGATCAATATGGCGGATGTAAATACAACATACGTGTTACAAATGTATAGATGATACTTGGCAGATAATTGCGTTTTTTTTTTTTTTTTCAAACCACAGCATCAGCTTGATCAATGATTTTGTATGTGTATTTACCTGAGTGTGATGACTGATCACAGAAATGTCAAACATCTGTAATGTGGTTGTTTATGGTGGCATAGAACCGGAAGGACACACACACACACACACACCAGAACATTTCATTATACTTCTAAGAGCTACATCAAAAAATAGAACATGAACATACATTTTGTACAATAATGTCAAAATGAGTAAAGCGTATGTTCACTTACGTAACCTGTAATGTAATATCAGCCACTGAGGCCCACCTGACCCTGTAACTTCTGTCTGCTGGTTTGCGCCACCGTCCACAGGCTGGGCAGCAGTGCACAATAACACAGCAGATCTTGCGGTAAAAAAAAAATCGATCATGATTACCAACATACTGCCAGTCTACTGAACCAGAGAAAAGTATCTAGGTAGAACGCCTAACACAAGCAGATTAGATTATATAGTATTGTTTTATCACCACAAGCAGTTGTTCAGTACAAGACAAACTTTCTCAACAGTGAAGTGGTAGTGTATGGTAATTACCAGGTAACATACCAAACTAAAATGACGTGTTAATGTACCGATGATGGGCGACGCTTTTTTACCGAAGATTATTAAGTGCAACGTCGAACTGGTTAAGTTCCAGACTCTCATTCGGTCGTGGGATTATATTTCCATCTCCTGATTCATTTTCGCTGTAACATAGCAACAATATTCGTCGCAACAAGTATCAGAGCAATTATCTATTGAATGAGAAAAGTCTAAGGTCGCCATGTTTGCTATGATAATTTAGCCTATCGCATGATGGCACAACACGGCTTTGGAAAAGCTCATTAGTTATCAAATATAGTCATGTGTTATCAGTAAGATGGTCAACTCTGGTTAGATGAGTCTACACCATGTAATACGATTTTTTATTTCATCTATATATCAGTCAATGCCTGTAAGAGGGATTAACAGCATCAGATCGAAAAATAAATAACTCGTTATGAAGTATGTGGCACATCCTCATATAGAGTAATCCATTCACAAATATTTCTTAAGATTTTGTTGCTCTGTTATGCTGTTGTTTAAAAACCCTCAATTAAGTCTTTTATTAATGTTGTCTTAAATAAATTACGGTCACTGCTCGAGATTGTGAATTTTTATTGAATATGTATATCCATTTTGGTGATATTTTCGTTAATGGCAACCGTTACTATGAGCAACAGTTAAGCCTATGAGTCGAAGAACTGAGGCAGTTACCCTCGGGCCATGGAAGTGTGTGGAACATCGCCAATCTTGGCTGAGGAAAGCTTACTATATTTTGATTTATAAGTGATCGTACCTTGTCAGCAACATGGACGGCGACCGAGGCAAACACACGGCTGCGTCTGTCGCTGCGTAATGGTGGAGGAGGGGAAGACTGGAGGAACAATGGTTATCCACGCCTTGGTTGACGCCACCTCCAGCCAGAAAGATGCTCCTGTAAACACGTCTAATTCCTCCATTCTGTCTACTGCCACTTTCACCGGTGCGAGGGAAAGATATCATGACAGTTTTCACCATCAAAAGTTAAGATGAGGAACAGACGACCTAAGAACCCGACGACGCAGCTGACGGGCCGAGCGAAACTTCAATCCTCGTTTTCCTTAACAAAGTAAGTGTAGTAACTTTTAAACTTCCTAAATCTTTGTTGTCTTTGGTTCGATTTTTATCAGTTTTTGTTGTGATTTCCATGTTTTGGTACATTTTTTATGCCATTTCCTTAGGGTTTAACCATTTATTTTTCGGTTTCGCGTTATAATAAAAATTGATATATTTAGGAATTGTAATATTAAAAGAGAAGTATGAGGCTATACGAGTGTGGCATGGTAATGAATGACACAAAACTGTGACTAAACGTTAGACATTATAGTTGCAAAGAATCGCTTTTTTTTTTTTCTCTGCTGAGCTTGTTTCAGAATAGACCTCGTCTCGTGATGGTTGACAGTGAGTATGATGTTAACTTGGCTGCAGGTTGGAAGTACTCCCATTACGTTAGTGGCGGTGAATAAATGAGAGCATTTTCATTGTGTCCAACACGACGTATAAGGGTTGAACCGTTGTGGTGAAGGATCGTACCAACGTGTCTGCAAATTTAATGTAAAAATACGTATTCGATTAACAATCATGAGGTTAAGCCATGAGTAAAACATGAGAAAGTGCATCAAATTACTTGACATCTACCAGCACAGTTGACAAGATTCCAGTTGTTGCCATGTTAGCGTCCAGACTCCGTTTTGCCGTCTCCTGTGTGTTGCAGGTGTGCCGATGTGACCTGTCCATAACCCATTTCTCTAACTAATCAGCAGTTTCTCACAGCTGTTTTGTTCCTTTGGTATAATAGTAGTAAAGATAAGATCCAGGTGGAGTCTTCAGCCTATTATGCATGTGTCAGTGCAATATCTGTATAAGACACTAGTATTAACCAAGTTAGGTCCAAGGTCAACAGAACTAGTGAGTTTTGTAGTTGGCAACTTGGCAGACAAACACGTTCCAAGCGAAAAGGTAAATAGATTGTTTTAAAAATGGAAATTGATATAAGTTTCTTAAGTGTTTGTAAACCAGATTCTTAAAAGTGAAAAGTTTATAATAAAAGGAAGACCAGTGAAGGATGAGAACTTCACAGCTTCTCTGTGCAAGAAAAGTGGGTATTATTAAGGTCACTCCTCGTGTGGCAGGTCTCCACCAAGACATTATGGGAAGCAGCCGCCTGTTGCGTGCTGAGGATCACAGAGCTTAGGTGCTGGGAGACATGCAAACAGCTCACGAGAGCAGTGAAAGAAATAACTCCTGTAAAATAGAAATAGGAAGCGGTACGAAGGATGGGAAGGTATGATTAGGTGATAGTTGGAGAAATCATATGATAGAAGGTCCTTGACTGTAGTTGTATGGCAGGCAGACTGGATACAAAGATGAAGAGTGATAGCTGTGTCCACATCTGTAAGCAACACCATTTATTCATTTTCTTCACCGTACGAATTTTCCCGCTTAGCCAATTTGTACTTCAGGAAGATGGAGGACTTGTTCCTAAACATTATTTGATGATTATAAAACAAACCTTTTGCTTGTCCACATGTACAGACATGAACTGGGTGTTAACAGAAATATCACCACGAGTGTGAAGATCTAGTAATTACCACAGTAACACAACGGACCAAAGAATTTCGCTATATGAACAAGTGTGGCTTTCTTCAGCTTCATGTGCTTCTGTATAGCACGCAAGAATGAGGAAAAATAGAAACAATTATTATCTTTTAGAAACTTTAAAATTGTAATTCAAACAACTTATTTCACCCAGCTAGATTTATACAAGAGAATTAGAATATAAAACGTACACTAGTCATTACTACCTGGTGATAAAACTTTTATTTAGTTTTGACCTAGTTTGCACATGAGATCCCGAATCAATTGAAACCACCGAGATTCGGTAAAGAACCAAGAGCACAATTCTCTGGCGTCTTGTTGTTGGTGTGGTGCTTAATTTACGTCTCGTTGATGACATTCTAACTGATTGGTCGGGGAGGGTGGGGGGGAGTCCATGCCTCGAGGACGAACTCCAGACGACTGACCAGAGAATCGTCTTCCTCAGGTCATTACAGAACCTCAGGGTCGCGGTGGGGTCAGGGGGTGGGCTGGGTGCCATCCTGGGTCAATTTACTAAAACCATAAACTGAATGGAAAGCCTCCAGGTCATGTATGGTCCCCACCAGGTCAGAGCCGGCTGAGGGACCTGATGATGTCCATCCATCCTGGTCCTGACTGCTGAGAGCCGGCTGAGGGACCAGTGTATTCCCTTTCATTTAGGTCACTGATGCTGGGAGCCGGCTGAGGGACCTGTTATGTTCCAACATGCAGGTCACTACCGGAGGGTCTCGTCTTTGTCTGTTGCTGTGCTACAGAAGGTAGGCGTTGGTGTGTCCCAGCTCGGCGTTGCGTAGTGTTTTACCTTCAGTGGAAGCCGCTGAAGGTGTTGCATTTCTTCGGCTTTGGCTTGACCCTCATCATTTGGCTTCCATCATGCGATCGATTTTCCCGACACACACGGGAAAAGAACATGATCTCTGGACGAATCTTCTTAGCGTCGCTGCTGGGCATAACTGAATTATTACTCGGGCTCTTGTTACAGAGACCAATGGCGAGGACAAGGCTAAGATATAAAGGCTTCTGTCGAAGATATATGGTGTGCCACGAAGACACAAGTGATTCCTCTGAAGCTGTAGAAGTTACAGTACAGATAGGTCGTCTTAACTGGCTCAGAGGATACGTTAAGTTTGATTTAGTTACGTCGAAGGGGATGAACTAACGTGTAGAACCTTATTTATATTTGTTCCTTGGTCATAACAGGATGTGAGTACAGGTCGGGTCGAGTTATACGATCGTACGGTAAGAAGATTCTAGACCATGTAGAGTAGGAACGAGCTGCATGATTAATAGGTAGTCGTTATTTATGTACTGCATGTAGAAGGATGACTGGGATTTTGCCACAGTTTGGGGGAATTCACTAGGTGGCAGAACAGACCAGTAACTACAAGAGTCTCTCCTTTACGACATGAGGCCAGACGAGCCTGGCATCTGGGAGCGTTGGTGTACGTGATAGGCTGCTACAGGATAAGGAAACACTTTAATGGGTTGTTCCTGCATTCACTCGCTCCCATTTTTGATTATGAAACTGGATTTAGGAAAAAAAAACAATTTAAGAAATATTACCTACACAACTTTAGCGACATGAATTCATATGTTGTCATTTATATAACAAGATTCCAGATTCTTGTGTTATATATAAGATCTGATTCTTTTCGGTTCTATGGGATCCATTCATTTTCTCAAACGTTAATTGTAGTTCTTTGGTTTTTGTATTTTAACGAGAAATCTACTTTTACTGGTAAAGTACCCTCGGGGGTATTTAGTCTAGTATTGTAACAGGCTGTTCGTACCAGGTCTTGGGGAGGAGGGGACAGCTTTACTGTGGTCTGTTGTTGCGTACATACAACAGGTTGTTAGCCATAGCTGGCTAAGTCCTGTCAGCCATGGTGATCTCTGAATCAACCATCCTACAGCAGTTGCCTTCCTACACAATCCCCCTTACGTACTGCGTCTCAGTTGGAGTACAGAGGCAGAATTCACTGCTTACCTAAGTTCAGCAAGCCAGAGTGGGCCACGGTCAGGCAAGGGTCGCCATCCTCGCTGTTCTTGTTCTCATAATATGTTTGTGAATGAGTCCACAAAAGTGATGAAAGAAAATTGTGACGTGGAAATATCTTATGGAATGGTTACATGTTTATTAACGATGGACGACACTTATTGTCGACGAGTAGACATGATATAATTATTAAAGTAGAATTACTGCAACAGTTTTGTCCTGACTATGTCACAGTGGTAAACAATAATGAAATTAATATCTTCGTTATAAATGGCGAAGATAAAGACGGCGAGGCGATTCATGTGAACCAGTTGGTGATGCATGACTGATCCAGCTGTGTGGTTCATCGTGACGGTTCTGTTGTCCTGGGCCGTCAGAGTACATGAAAATGATAAGTTGTCATGTGTTGATGGTTGTGTGTAACGCCTGTTAGAAACAACAACAAAAACCGTGTCATTCATTGCGAGGCGACGGATGTTTAAAGACGAGGTGTTGATGTCGTCCCTCATGTACGGGCACCAGTTAGTCTTGGTGTGGGGGCAGATATGCAGCCCGTCATCACACTGTACAACTGGGCGTTACAGCAGAAGGACGACATGGAACCCTATCCTGAGGTGTGTTACGCCCAGGCAGGCCACGCGTCACTAACCTAACCAAGCAACGTAAAATTTTTGTATTGAAATTTTGTCCGAAAGATCTACAGCGCACGACGGTCCTTTGTCACTTGCCATCAATATCGTAATGGATTATAATACACGTACAGAAATATTGAGGTAATCCATCAGTAATGAAGTTCCACGTATGTTATCATTAATGGAAAATGTTTACATCTCTGTTGCCAAACTCAGACTCGTCCAGGTGTCTCGTATATGAACCAAGAGGCATGTGGTTGAGGCATGTCCTTTGACGGCGAATATCAGACAGACTTGCAATATTGTCAGACGAGAAGATTTATTCTTCGATATTTTTCCTCATGACGTAACTTGCATGAGGTAATATATGATGACGTGTTTCATATAGTGTTTTGCTCCTTTGTTGTTCTTTGTTTATATGTTTTGTTTTATCAGTTTTGATATTTTGTGGGCTACGGTTGTATTTCTCTGTTTTGTGGTGTAGTGTGTATTGAATGTATTTGATGTTTAAGATGCAGCTGTGGTCAAACTAAACTAACTAAACTTGACTGTAGATTGCATGTCATGACCTGGCAGACACATATCCATAAGTACTGAGGACTCATGGATGTGTGTCTGTCTCACTTCATGACGTAATTTGAACACGTTGTTGACACCTTCAGCCAACCCAGTATTTCAGTCGATTCCGGGTATTTGGGACACGTATGTACGGCAGCCAACACCAGTGTCACAACCACGTTAGGCACGTCTGTACGTTGGACCGACACATCCACACATAGATAGCTGCCACACTTGCTTAGAACAGCCCGGACGTTGGTGTATATAGAGAGCTGCCTGGCCCAAATGTAGAGCCACAGTCTGCACTTTCAGGTGCTACATACAGTTCATAGCCACTGAGTATATACGAGGCTCACCATTATATAAATCTGTAGCTTTACCAGAACGTCTGAGGCGCACGGTAGCGTCCTCACAGAGCCGTCCCTCTCGTATATCCTGTAAATTAGGCCACAGAGCTGGCGGACTCAGAGGTAGAGCTTCTTGATGAGGGGCCCGTGGACGGGCTTGGGTGCCTGGGTGTGGGCCATGCCGTAGGTGGTCCGCAGGCGCAGGTGGTCCGGGTACTGGTCCTGGCCGTACCCGGGGCGGTTGCAGAAGGGTGAGCTGAGGGTGTTGATGGGCCAGTACCGAGGTGGGTCGTGGCGCGAGCGCAGCCGCGCGTTGTAACGGTCGCTCTGCCGCGTGTACCTGGGGTGGTGGATGGGAGAGGTCTGGTTTATATAACTACAGTAGCGATGTATTCTAATTTGTGGCATTTAATTAAAGATCCTAAAAATGGAAAATACAGAAATAGATGAAATAAAAGCGATAGTGATTCAAGTATGTTGATGAAAAATATTACTTATGAGAACCAGTATTGCTAGTTATGATAATGCAAGGATTATTTCGTTATCCCTATAAGTATGTTGAAGTTAATGTGTTGAGGAATTCAAGATGCTAAATGTGGTTCAGATCATCAGTCATCACAGCTGTGTTGCAGTCATTAAGACAACTGTTAAAAGTTAAGAATATTTTAGTTTGAGATGTTCCAATCCTGTGATCAGTCCAGATGAATTTTAATAATTTACCTAATTACATTATTTATTTTTATTTATTTTGCTTTGTCGCTATCTCCCGCGTTTGCGAGGTAGCGCAAGGAAACAGACGAAAGAAATGGCCCAACCCACCCCCATACACATGTATATACATACACGTCCACACACGCAAATATACATACCTATACATCTCAATGTACACATATATATACACACACAGACATATACATATATACACATGTACATAATTCATACTGTCTGCCTTTATTTATTCCCATCGCCACCTCGCCACACATGGAATAACATCCCCCTCCCCCCTCATGTGTACGAGGTAGCGCTAGGAAAAGACAACAAAGGCCCCATTCGTTCACACTCAGTCTCTAGCTGTCGTGTAATAATGCCCGAAACCACAGCTCCCTTTCCACATCCAGGCCCCACAGGACTTTCCATGGTTTACCCCAGACGCTTCACATGCCCTGATTCAATCCATTGAGAGCACGTCTACCCCGGTATACCACATCGATCCAATTCACTCTATTCCTTGCCCGCCTTTCACCGTCCTGCATGTTCAGGCCCCGATCACTCAAAATCTTTTTCACTCCATCTTTCCACCTCCAGTTTGGTCTCCCACTTCTCCTCGTTCCCTCCACCTCCGACACGTATATCCTCTTGGTCAATCTTTCCTCACTCATTCTCTCCATGTGCCCAAACCATTTCAAAACACCCTCTTCTACTCTCTCAACCACGCCCTTTTTATTTCCACACATCTCTCTTACCCTTACATTACTTACTCGATCAAACCATCTCACACCACATATTGTCCTCAAACATCTCATTTCCAGCACATCCACCCTCTTGCGCACAACTCTATCCACAGCCCACGCCTCGCAACCATACAACATTGTTGGAACCACTATTCCTTCAAACATACCCATTTTTGCTTTCGGAGATAATGTTCTCGACTTCCAAACATTCTTCAAGGCTCCCAGGATTTTCGCCCCCTCCCCCACCCTATGATTCACTTCCGCTTCCATGGTTCCATCCGCTGCCAGATCCACTCCACATTAATTATATGTAAATGAATTATCTAGAAATACTATCATCATTAATTAGATTGGTTGAATTCCACTTGTAGAAATGTCAGTCTTTGTGAGCATCATTATAACACCTTGCAACACTGCCCCACCTGCATGCAACACTGTCTTGCTGGCCTCTCGTAACACTACACTTGGATTCATCGGTGAAGCTTCGGGGATCATCCAACCCTCCAGGTTAGGATCAATACCGTAGCTTGATGGTCTGATGAGTCAGGAACTGGTATGGATGTTAATAGTAGTAGGGAAGTTAGGAATTTAACCGCATAGTGTTTAAATGTCTTAACCTGACGGTCCTTCAACACCTCTTGTTTATACACTTAGTGCTTCTACTCTACCTCCACACACTACGCCAGCCGTGCAGTTGCTGCCAATGACCAGCCTACTAACTAACTAACTGACTATCTTCTTCCCGAACTGTACTGTGACTTGGTAACGTTTACACGACCACTGATCCACTTCCAGCACTTGGTGCCGATCCTTTAAGACCAGAGTTCGCTGGTCATAACTTTTCACTTTACTAGTCTTATGATTCTCCTCTCCACTGTGTACCTGTCACTCTTCACCATCTACTTGACTGTACTTAAGAAGCCTCACTTACTTGACCACTTACATCGTCTTAGATCGTCAACATCTACTTAACTACCCCCACAGGTTGTCACTACCCTCCTAACTACCTGTTCAAATCGTCACCACCCACTTAACTAGCCCCACAAGTCGTCACCAGTCACACCATACAACACCATTGCTTGTCTAACTACCCAAGTACTACCACAGGTCATTGCGTCTGATCCAATCCTCAAACAAAAGGTTACTAACCCACACCTACTCCAGAGAAACTTATGATCCACGTAATTATCTGTACAGGTTGGTAGTGGGAGGGTAGCTGTGAGGGGAGGGGGAGGCGTTCCTGTGTTTGTCACCCCTCATTGAGCCATCATTATATGTCCTCACAACCCACTTACCTACCGTTCGAAAATCATTATTACCTACTTGGTCAATACCCCAAATGGTTACAATCCCCTTAACTACCTCTCCAAATTACTTCCCATCCTCACAACTACTGCTATACGTGTCGTCAACACCCACTTTGGCTTGTTGGCGTTGGAGTTGTGTTGGACCTTGCCAGCTTTGAAGGCTGGCTTGTAGTCTGAGGGTCCCTGGAATTTCATGTGTCCAGGGTGGTTGTGCCGCACCTGCGGAGGAGGACGACCAGGTGAGATAATGGTAAGACCACAAACACTGTGTGTGGCCCATGCAACGCTGCTGGCCTTACTCAGACTAACTAACCTGGCCAGAGTTAACATCTGTCCCTTGTGTACACCAAACATCTGTCAGTTGATCCTGTTCACAATTGATCTGTTAATCGCACATTCCCTTTTCTATTCTTTTTTCTTCACATCAAGATAAATGTTGACCGGAGAAAAATGAGAATATCATTATAGAACAATATCTTGTCATAAATGAAAAATGTCAAAATCTGAAATTAGAAAGACAATTTTTGAAATCTTTATTCTAACTAGGGACAACGATAGACATAAGGATTTGATGAAAGACAGGGAGATAGGGACAACAGACAGAGGGGCAGGATAGGCACATATAATGGCTGATTGATCACGAAATTAACAAAAGATATATACAAGTTTCCTGTGATATTTTTCAGCTAAGTTAGACTAATGTCTCGCTACAGTCAACAGCTCTTCACGTAAACAAGAGAATGTGGTCGTGTGGGTCAGCAGACGAGCAGTGTGGTCGTGTGGGTCAGCAGACGAGCAGTGTGGTCGTGTGGGTCAGCAGACGAGCAGTGTGGTCGTGTGGGTCAGCAGACGAGCAGTGTGGTCGTGTGGGTCAGCAGACAAGCAGTGTGGTCGTGGGTCAGCAGACGAGCAGTGTGGTCGTGTGGGTCAGCAGACGAGCAGTGTGGTCGTGTGGGTCAGCAGACGAGGTGTGGTCGTGTGGGTCAGCAGACGAGCAGTGTGGTCGTGTGGGTCAGCAGATGAGCAGTGTGGTCGTGTGGGTCAGCAGACGAGCAGTGTGGTCGTGTGGGTCAGCAGACGAGCAGTGTGGTCGTGTGGGTCAGCAGATGAGCAGTGTGGTCGTGTGGGTCAGCAGACGAGCAGTGTGGTCGTGTGGGTCAGCAGACGGGCAGTGTGGTCGTGTGGGTCAGCAGACGAGCAGTGTGGTCGTGTGGGTCAGCAGACGAGCAGTGTGGTCGTGTGGGTCAGCAGACAAGCAGTGTGGTCGTGGGTCAGCAGACGAGCAGTGTGGTCGTGTGGGTCAGCAGACGAGCAGTGTGGTCGTGTGGGTCAGCAGACGGGCAGTGTGGTCGTGTGGGTCAGCAGACGAGCAGTGTGGTCGTGTGGGTCAGCAGACGAGCAGTGTGGTCGTGTGGGTCAGCAGACAAGCAGTGTGGTCGTGGGTCAGCAGACGAGCAGTGTGGTCGTGTGGGTCAGCAGACGAGCAGTGTGGTCGTGTGGGTCAGCAGACGAGGTGTGGTCGTGTGGGTCAGCAGACGAGCAGTGTGGTCGTGTGGGTCAGCAGATGAGCAGTGTGGTCGTGTGGGTCAGCAGACGAGCAGTGTGGTCGTGTGGGTCAGCAGACGAGCAGTGTGGTCGTGTGGGTCAGCAGACAAGCAGTGTGGTCGTGGGTCAGCAGACGAGCAGTGTGGTCGTGGGTCAGCAGACGAGCAGTGTGGTCGTGTGGGTCAGCAGACGAGCAGTGTGGTCGTGTGGGTCAGCAGACAAGGTGTGGTCGTGGGTCAGCAGACGAGCAGTGTGGTCGTGGGTCAGCAGACGAGCAGTGTGGTCGTGTGGGTCAGCAGACGAGCAGTGTGGTCGTGTGGGTCAGCAGACGAGCAGTGTGGTCGTGTGGGTCAGCAGACGAGCAGTGTGGTCGTGTGGGTCAGCAGACGAGCAGTGTGGTCGTGTGGGTCAGCAGACGAGCAGTGTGGTCGTGTGGGTCAGCAGACGAGCAGTGTGGTCGTGTGGGTCAGCAGACGAGCAGTGTGGTCGTGTGGGTCAGCAGACGAGCAGTGTGGTCGTGTGGGTCAGCAGACGAGCAGTGTGGTCGTGTGGGTCAGCAGACGAGCAGTGTGGTCGTGTGGGTCAGCAGACGAGCAGTGTGGTCGTGTGGGTCAGCAGACGAGCAGTGTGGTCGTGTGGGTCAGCAGACGAGCGTTGACAGAATTCATGCAACATCAGCGATTCTATCAGGCACATGTGTGACAAGCAGACCTCAGCACCTGCTGTGTCGACTTACCTTGGCTTCAGTAGGGGGAGCGGCGCCGCCGTTGTTCTGGTCGTCACCGGAGGGCTTCACTGTCGCCTGGCTAGCCTGCTCCTCCGTCTGCGTCGCTGCCACAACTTGATGCTTCTCCGCCGACACGCTCCTGGCGGTGTGCGTGCCTCTGCCCGTGTCCCGCAGAGGCACTGTGTGGAACACGGAGTCCATGGTCTCCATGATGGCTAGGGGATCCCTGAGCTGCGGTTCCGCCGCCTTCTTCGTCGCAGGTCGAGGACTTGCAGGCACGGTTTCCTTCCGCGACCCCCGAGCCTCCGCGCTTCTGCCAGAGTCCCGGGACGACTTGGGTGTGCGTTGTCCTACGCTGGGAGAGGCTACCCTAGACTTGGGTGTCACTTTAGGGCTCTCCTCAGCCAGTCTCTGGGAATCTATGGAGATCCTCCTGCTTCCGTTCTTGCTGTCGGGCGTGGCACTACCGGGCTTGAGGGGCAGCTTGATGCCGCTGTTTCTGCCCGAGTTCGTCCTCGAGCCCACAGAAGGCAGGCTGGCCCGTGAGTCGCGGGACTTGGGAGTGCCGTAGCCAGACTCGGGCTCTGGGGACCGCTTCTGTGACGGAGACGGCGTTGCTTTGTTGTCGTTCATCTCGAGGTGTTCCAGCTTCGATGCCAGTTCGCGCGTGTCTGGACCGTCGTTCCATGCCGTCTTAGGGACGTGGACGCCAGAGTCGACGGAACTGACGGATCGTGGAGAGGGAGGCTCCCGCGTCTTGCTCTTCTTGAGAGAGACGACTTCGATGGCCTCGTCCTCGTCCTCTTCTCTTTCCTCCATGATGTCACTTCCCTTAAGGTCCCATTTGAGGGCGAACTCGATCTCGGGAACTTTTCGTATGATTTTGGCGGTTTTTGGTCGTTTCGGCAGTAATGGCGGCTTGGTGGACGGAGCAGGTGAGGGAGCAGTGTTGGGTCGGAGGACCACATACTTGGTGCAGTTGGTGGGTGCCGGGTGGTCCACCAGCCGGATGGCTAGGGCGCGCGACCCCGTGAGCTCCGTCAGCTCTTCCTCCGGCCGGCGAGGCAGTAAGGCGTCCTCTACCGTGTCTGCTGGAAGGTTGGCCGCCTCCTTCAGGATCCTCTCTTGGCCAGGGGTTGAGGCAGCAGAGGGCGTGCGAGACCCGGCCGCCGACGACTTACGGGAATTCCTGCAATACAAAGGGTATCTGTAGACACTGTTGGAGGATTAGATAAGCAGGATGTGTGAGGAGGGAGGGAAAAAAGCCTTCATCATGCGTGATCTCCAGTGTTTTGAGAGGTACAATGTTAGGTCGTGGGTACCTCACGAGTTGTTCCTGAAGTCAACGGTCAGTTGTTTCCTGAAAGTTGTAAATACCAGTGTAGAGTGTGATCACGGCGGAGTGACCCGGGGGAAGGTTTTGCCTGGCTTTTGACGCAAATTATATCATATTATATTGTGACCCTCGGGGAAGGTGACATATTGTTTGACATCCACAAAAACATTCTGAATTATAGACAAACAAAATAAAGTTACATGGTCTTATTACTGGATGATAACTGCAGTGAACTACCTCGATGGAGTTAACAACCTTGACATGAAACAACTCTCTTGTAACAGTAGGGAGGAACTGATCACCTGGAGGGCATCAGTGAACTATGAACAAACAAATCGGGAAAGATAAGGTATGGAAGTGTGAGAGAAGGTTACTGAAGAAGTAGGAAACGAAATAATGGTTGAGGGACAGAGAAGGAAGGATAAGAGACGGAGCAGTGTAAGTGTAAAGTTCCCGCTCCCCGCACACACCCGGCCAGAGACGGAGCAGTGTAAGTGTACAGTTCCCGCTCCCCACACACACCCGGCCAGCGTATTTTTTACCTGACGGAGGCGACTGCGACGTTGTTATGTTTAGCGTTTCTCCTGAAGGATGCGGGAGTGATGGTGCCGGAGCGGCTGTCGCTGTCACGCGGGCTGAGGGCGTCCTCAGGCCGCGCTCCAGGGACCAGAAGCCCCTCTCCAGTCACCTGCAGACCTGCCCCTTCACCGCCGCCACCAGGGTCCTCCTGCAGGAGCGATATTATACTGGTTAGCAGGGGGTAGCCTGGCTGAGTCAGACGGGATGACGTATGTGGGACCCGCGTCTTAGTCGTAGTTCTTGAGCACGGCGGTACGACCCTAGGGTGTGATTCCAGGGTCGTACAGTCGTGACCAGGAGGTAGATATACGGTGACCGGCACAGGGGTCAACAATCAGGTTATGTGTCAGGAAAGTTACTTACCCACGACTACACACGTGCAGCTGCGGTGATCATCAATACTCCTCTCTCTCTCTCTCTCTCTCTCTCTCTCTCTCTCTCTCTCTCTCTCTCTCTCTCTCTCTCTCTCTACCAGATAACTGAATTGGTCTAGTTGTCTAATATCTCTACCATAGGTGGGGAGGATCAAGGATTGCCTCGACGTTTCGATTTGAATCCATCAATTAATCTCTAGGAACGTGTGGAAAGGTCAGTGGAGCAGCTGAGAATGACTGGGTAGCTGGGCGATCTGTGTGATACCAGTAGGCGGACGTGCATGTAGCGCTGCCCTCTTAGTGGTTGTAACGCGATGCTGGGGCGTGCAGCTGGAGTGGTCTGTCTTGGCCTGGGTTCTGCTTGTTGTTCCTTGATGATAATTGGTGGTTCGTCGATGTGTAGGTGTCTTGTCTCGTGTTCACGAGGAAGTTTCCTTGTAGATGTAACAACCGTATCTCGTGTAAGGGCAGTGTTATGCTTGCTGGTAACATGTAGTATGATGGAGCTTTCTTGTAGGGTCAGTCTTGTAGATGGTGCACTACAGGTTGGTTTCCCACGTACGTAGGTCATGTTAGTCTCCTTGTTGACATTTGAATTCATAAACAACGTTGGATTATTATATGTGTCTTGTTGTTCGTACAGCTGGTTGTGTGTCTTGTTGTTTGTACAGCTGGTTGTGTGTCTTGTTTGTACAGCTGGTTGTGTCTTGTTTGTACAGCTGGTTGTGTGTCTTGTTGTTTGTACAGCTGGTTGTGTCTTGTTGTTTGTACAGCTGGTTGTGTGTCTTGTTGTTTGTACAGCTGGTTGTGTGTCTTGTTGTTTGTACAGCTGGTTGTTCATGATGAGGTTACTTGCTTTTATGTCTCTGTTGTAGATGACGAGCTTGATATTATTGTGTTGTGTGGCTCATGTTATGAAGACGATGTCTCGTAGTACATGTTTATCTGTCTTGTACACTGTTGACATCTGGTCGTAGTAATACATTTTGTGTTGTGTTGGTTCTGTTGACATCTGGTCGTAGTAATACATTTTGTGTTGTGTTGGTTGTAGTTTCTGTCACTTTGAGATTATTTTGTAGGACTTTTGTTGTTTAGTTTGTCGACGTCGGAGATCATGTATCCGTTGCTGATGTGTATCTGCGTAATGCGCTGCGTTTCTTTACATAAGAAATGTCAGTTTGATGCAGTCTTGTGTGCTCGGTGTAACATAGCGTTGATGGCTCCAGTTTTATATCGTTGTAGACATTTACTAGTATTGCAGGTGAGCATCAGCCGAGGTGGGTGGCTCTCTTATGAATGGAGGTGACGTAGCCATCAGTGTTGCCGTCCATCATGACATGTAAGAAAGGCATCTTGTGGTTCACCCTCAGTTCAGGAGTGAATTTCAGAAACGAGTTCTCTGCTGTCATAGTGTGGTTGAGCACTGGTGTTTCCTCCCTGACGACTACACATGTTTATATTTAGATAGTTGACACTTGATTATTATGTGAGCAAACGAGGTTCATAAATATTTAAGGAAACTTTGTAAATATCAGACATCAGACTTGGGGAAAATACAACAGAAAGCAAGGCAAGAGACATCAATATAAACAATGTCAACTGCCAGCGAAAATGATGAGTTTGGCACAAACTATAAACTTTCATGATGAAATACATTACAGTAGGTACAGTGGTGAGGGGGGCACTGTACCACCTGAGTGTACACTTGTGTGACTCACGTCTTCATCATCGTCGGTGTCCGGTGTGGCTGGTCTGGGGTGGTCCGTCTGCTGCCGCCGCTGCCGCTCACCAACTTGTGGGTCTGATGGAGGAGACGAAGACCATTAGTAAGCCTGGTGGCCAGCGAGAGGTTGCCAGATACCAGTATAGTGTCTACATATCTAGATTACAACAGACACAAGACTTTCAGAACACAAGAGCTTGTGATCAGTGGAATCTTAGCGAATCAGACAAGAGTAAATACATTCCGTACAGTTTGAACTGCTGATGTGGGTGATGGAGTCAGGAATTTTGAAATATATACAGAATTTTTTGTTACCACAGAGTGAGGGATGCATGTGCATCTCATCATATCAAACAATGAACCACATACATGAATTCCTTTTTCTGCTGCACACACACACACACACACACACACACACACACACACACACACTCTTACTGGGAAAGATCTGGAAAAAAATGGTTTCTTATGGTTTATGGTTGTAAATTTCCAGGAGTTGCATGGTAGGTGGACACAGCGTCCAGCCATATTAACCTGAGGAGGATCACCTGGCAGTATGGACGCAGTTATGAGAGGTTAGATGGTTACATCAAGTTGGGTGAGTTAGGATTAGTTAGGTGTGATGATGTCATGGCAACAACAAAATTCCATGTACAACAGGTTGTTTGTTGGTTGTTTGGGCTTGAGGCCTGTTGCTAACCAGGGTCATTGAGGCCATTAACGTCAAGTCACATCCAAACACGAAAACTATTGTAACACTCAGGTGTTAAGATGATGCTAAGATCACACACACACACACACACACACACGGCCAGAGGAAGCATTATAGGGAGTTTTCCCAAGATCTTTTAGAATATGGAAGACTTTCATTGTTATGTTTTGGTATCAAAAGTTTTCCTTTTTTTTTAGACCACAAATTACTCTGAACTATCACCTTCAATAATTAGCATTTTTCTTGTAATGGATTTGATTACGAATACCGATGTAAAGTCTAGTTTCCATGCTCAATACGAATCGAGTTGAAATAATATTTGAAGGCCATTAATACAGGAGTTTCCATGTGTATAGCAGTCTTCAGGGGTACAGCACTCTTCTGCATACAGTGATTTCAAGGGTACAGTAGTCTCCTGCGGTGCATTAGTCTCCCAGGGTACAGTAGTCTCCCAGGGTACAGTAGTCTCCCAGGATACAGTAGTCTCCCAGGGTACAGTAGTCTCCCAGGATACAGTAGTCTCCCAGGATACAGTAGTCTCCCAGGATACAGTAGTCTCCCAGGGTACAGTAGTCTCCCAGGGTACAGTAGTCTCCCAGGGTACAGTAGTCTCCCAGGATACAGTAGTCTCCCAGGGTACAGTAATCTCCCGGGGAACAGTAGTCTCCCAGGATACAGTAGTCTCCCAGGATACAGTAGTCTCCCAGGGTACAGTAGTCTCCCAGGGTACAGTAGTCTCCCAGGGTACAGTAGTCTCCCAGGGTACAGTAGTCTCCCAGGATACAGTAGTCTCCCAGGGTACAGTAGTGTCGTGATCAGACGCCGTTTTCTGTCTCGTCGTCATCGCCTGATATGTTGGCATGTGGTGAGACGTTTTCTGTTGCAGGATTGTATTGTTTCAGTTGGTAGTAATGGTTGTGTCAGTAGTGGGTTGTATGTTTGGCTTATAGTGACATCCACATATATATCTTATCCACTGTGTATCTGGTGGTCATTACAGACGAGTCTTGCTGTGAACCACTGTGATTCTAGGGAACACATGAACCAAATACATTTGTTGATGGTGGGACTTGGGATCATAGATAGTCCCAGCTGCTCAAGATCATCCCAGACCAGTGTTACTACTCGAGAGAAACAGTTCCCTCTAGTTATTGTGTTCCCGCCCATTTCCGGCATGAAAAACCACAGTGTTGTTATAACGTATATACGTTATTCATGCGGGTAAGTGAACAATATCGAAAGGTTAATTTCTCATTTTTTGTTCGTTTTACCATAAACATAACTTGTGATATGTTATGTTTTTTTCATTGTATTCTTGTACCTTGAAACACATTATGTTGATGTCAAGATAATGTCATGTTGGAGACATAACATACATTATCAGTACACAGCTCTGGTAACACTAGCTCCTGGACGAGATGTAAGTGTTGATCGTTGACCCTTGACCTGACCTATCAGGATTAGGTCAAAGGGCAAACTAGGGTCGTACTGTTGTGTTTGTTGGCGTGATGGGCTATAGGCTTACTGACCCTTGATATCATTGTTGCTGTCACCATTAAGTCACATATATATATATATATATATATATATATATATATATATATATATGGGCCATTTCTTTCGTCTGTTTCCTTGCGCTACCTCGCAAACGCGGGAGACAGCGACAAAGTATAAAAAAAAAAAAAAAAAAAAAAAATATATATATATATATATATATATATATTGGGTCTTGCTAGCTGATTGGCTGTTTCTTGGACTTTAAACCTATGACTTGCCAGGGTCATTAAGACCATCATGGTCACCGTGCATCAATCTGAAACACTTTACCTCCTCCTTACTGTGTTGAGGATTAGTGTAAGACAACACACACACACACACACACACACACACACACACACACACACCCTCAATGTGCCTTGGGCCGTTTCTAAAGTTATACGACTTCACACGTGACGTAATTGTTGAAAACTGTCCATCAGACTTATATGTGGTTATTTATGTCTATTGAGGAATGCATTAATGACGTGCAACATAATAAAAATATGTGAATTTTTCTAATCATGTGTAATGATAACATGACAAACGACCTTGTATTTCCCTCATTGATCTAAATATAGATGTTGATTGTGAGCCAGACGTAACACGTTCCCTCATGCCAGTAATTAACAGATTAATGTCATCGTATATTTCGATGTGCGTGGCAGCAGTAGAGTTAGCATCACAACATCTCAGTAAACAAGTCTTGTGTAGCTCATTTGATGGTTGGAGGAAGAGTGAAGCTTTGATATGGTGTGTCCCAGTGTGGGGTAGGTAGGTCATGCAGGAGTGGCTCAGAATCTAATATCGTAGTTCCCCTTGTACATGGTTGATGGGTAACTAAAGTATTATGATTTCATACACAAACTGTTGGTCTTCCTGGCAGGGGAGACGCCAGCCTGGATGTAAACCGTTGATGTACATAACCCAATATTGTGATCATGATCACCAGAGCCAGACTGGCTGGTCATCATCACCAGTTTAGCACGACGGTCAGGACCAAGCTGACAATATTGTGGTCCACATTAATGTGTTACTTCCAGGTTGACGCCCGGGCAGACACCAGCCATGATCGTGTCCAGTGAAGCTGTCGTGTAGCATCAGGTGACGACGTCAGACAAGGATGGAGGTGGTTCAGTGGAATGTTGGAAGGATGATAATCAGTTCATCTTCTGGTGGAAGATAAGCTTGTAGAAAATTAAAATGAATTAACTTTGTTCTTCAAAATGAGTTTTGAATGTCCATGACGTGGGTGAGTTGGTGTAACGTCGTCATACAGGACCACATCAACATATAAATCATCAGAGTTTTTATAGGATAGATTTATAGAAAATAATATTATGCATAACCGGTGTTCTGTAACCTTACATTATGCATAACCGGTGTTCTGTAACCTTACATTATGCATAACCGGTGTTCTGTAACCTTACATTAGGAAATATAAACTTTTAAATCATCACAGTTTTGTAGCCTGGTTCATGAAAAATAAAAACTGACAAAGTACCAGAGTGGTCTGGTCTGGTCTGGTCTGGTCTGGTCTGCATAAACTGTTGTTCCTGGCTACACTGATCCTTGTGTTCCCCTGTGGCTCAGCTGTGTACTGTACTTGTGTTCCCCTGTGGCTCAGCTGTGTACTGTACTTGTGTTCCCCTGTGGCTCAGCTGTGTACTGTACTTGTGTTCCCCTGTGGCTCAGCTGTGTACTGTACTTGTGTTCCCCTGTGGCTCAGCTGTGTACTGGACTTGTGTTAGGAGAGTTGGTAACGTTAGGACAGACATGATAAGTTGGCTTAGTAGAGTTAGATAACAGGTTTAAATATGGCCAGCAGACACAAGGGCCTCAGCCATGTTGCTAGTACTATCAGGGTAACACTGCAGCCCCTTCATTATATTAACACTAACCCTCCACACACACATCGGTCAGGTCTACAGCCACGCCATCATAGCCAACGCTCGGACACGTTCGTGATTAAAGAGAAAGAATTGGATCGATATGTATACGGGGAGCGACGTGCTGTCAGTGGGTTGAAGCAGGACATAATGAAATGGTAGATGTAAACTCTGGAGTTCCTGTGTGGGGACTTGGCTGTGGATGATGCATTATACACGACAGCTGAGTCAAGATGTGCGCAGATGAGGCCGTTGTTCGTTTGTTACTGACGCTACCTCGCTAAGGCGAGTAAATGTGTGTGTGTGTGTGTGTGTGTGTGTGTGTGTGTGTGTGTGTGTGTGTGTGTGTGTGTATAACCCAAACATAAACTCACCTGTTCAGCAACGCTCCGCGCCAGACGGTCTCCTGGACTTACCTATAGCCTGTGTAAGGGGTCCCCACGGGGAGGCGTGGGTGCGGGGGACCCCGGGCAGGAGGTGTCCCCTGTCGTCGGCTATGACCCTGGTGGGGCCTCTCCTCTGCCTGGGCCGCTCGGCGAACACCCGCCCAACCTCCCAGTTGCCCAACCTCGACGCCTTGTATCCGCTCTCGAACTGCAACACAAGAACACCTGTCAGCCATCACGCCTTCCCTACAACACTGGTGACCTACACCTTCCCTACAACACTGGTGACCTACACCTTCCCTACAACACTGGTGACCTACACCTTCCCTACAACACTGGTGACCTACACCTTCCCTACAACACTGGTGACCTTCAACTCCCTACAACACTGGTGACCTACACCTTCCCTACAACACTGGTGACCTACACCTTCCCTACAACACTGGTGACCTTCACCTCCCTACAACACTGGTGACCTACACCTTCCCTACAACACTGGTGACCTACACCTTCCCTACAACACTGGTGACCTACACCTCCCTACAACACTGGTCATCTGCACGTTACCTACAAAATTTGGTGGAGCACAAGTACTCCACTAGACTCTAGACTAAAATAAAATGCACTTCAATGTTGACTTTGAATTTTAAGCCTAGAATAACGTTGTTTTGTCTGACTCATTGTTTTTACTGAAATTCCTCGTAAGAATTCTAAATCTAGCTGACAACAAATACCTCTCCATTATTACGACAAATGAAAATAAACGTAATTATGACCTGGTGTAACGTAATTATGGCCTGGTGTAACGCAATTATGACCTGGTGTAACGTAATTATGACCTGGTGTAACAATTATGACCTGGTGTAACGTAATTATGACCTGGTATAACAATTATGACCTGGTGTAACGTAATTATGACCTGGTGTAACGCATCATTAACCCAGGAAAAAATAAGACATAATCCTGATAAAGTTAGACGTCCACGTGGGCCGGCCCGCTTGGTGGTGGTGGTGGAGGAACTAGACATGTTATTATAGCCAGTATTACTCAGACGAATGCTCTCACGTGTCGTCGTGTCCATTGTTTACAATTTCTGTGTAGCGATAACACAGTAGAGACGCGCTGCCACGTATGATATAAAGACATCATAAATCTTGTACGTAAAGCTAGTCTCTCCTCCCAGGCGGCAGTGTACCGGCTACATTACAACACTGAAGCATTCAACCTCGATATATGGATTTTGCTTCTCGTATAGGAAGAAACGTAGCGGAGTTACAGGATACAGTACATGGTCAGATCTTACAAGGATACAGTACATGGTCAGACCTTACAAGGATACAGTACATGGTCAGACTTGATGTATTTTAATGTGAGTCGGTACGTCGCCCATATTAACGATATATTCAATATGGTCGTCAGACAGTGGCGATCTGCAATATTTTATATTGTATAAAATCACGACTTGTACAGACATTATGTAATACAGGTGTGTGTGTGAACACGGTCACAAGTTTTTGTTTATCAAATACTATAATTACTAAATTCTTTCAAAGTGATTAATACCTTGACTTCAGTTCGTAAACAAACACATTTTTATTATTTATTAATGTCAATTATTGGTTTATAGTCAACAAGAACGCGTCTCAGTTATCTTAAGTAATTGTGTTGGTCGAGGTTGTAGCTGCTTTCATCAATACATCATACAGACGAAAATTCGTTAAATAACTTTTAAGAATGATTTCTTCATCCTGGACTTGGAACATTTTGATCACAGACAAATTTGTAGTAACATTACACCAAGCACTTGTGTTGAGCTGGCCATGATCTCGGCGTGTCGTGTTAACACAGGCGCCAGCAGTCTTCCCTGACGCCAACTGACACTACCAGGTGACCGTCACACACGGGTAACGCTACACTGGGAGCGTCACACACGGGTAACGTCATACACTGGCCTGACGTCATACACTGGGGTGACGTCATACAAGTCGTACATCATGGCGTCCTGGTGCTCAGGAACGGTCGGCTATGTATTATGAAATACAAGTTGACGTTCATGTACAGTAGGTGTAGGTTACTGGGGTTGTTACATCTTCCTCGCTACCACCCACGAAAATCTTTACATGCTGCTTAAGAAATGAATAAAGAAATAATAAACGAGAAATAAGAAAAGAAAAAAATTAAAAATGAAGAAATTCGACGGAGAGGTTGTGTGCGGAGGCCATGTTGGATGGTCGGGTAGCTGTGCTGGTGGTGAGGGTCGCTCAGCCGGACCCCAGCCATGTCCTCTACCACGGCAAGTCTTTATTATGAGAACAGTGAAGGAGTTCGCGCCTCATGGTCATCAACACCATAAGCACGACGGTACAACCCTTCATTGCGTCTGTACGACCCTTGAGCTGGACGGTACGACCTTGCGTATGAAGGTTTGACCTTCAAACTGAATCTACGGAATGTTCCAGAGTTGCACTGCCGTATTCCAGCGTCGTATGTTCCAGGGTCGTACTGTCGTGTTCCAGGGTCGTACCGTCATGTTCCAGTATCGTACCGCCGTGTTCCAGGGTCGTACTGTCGTGTTCCAGGGTAGTACCGTCATTTTCCAGGGTCGTACTGCCGTGTTCCAGGGTCGTACCGTCGTGTTCCAGGGTCGTACCGTCATTTTCCAGGGTCGTACTGCCGTGTTCCAGGGTCGTACTGCCGTGTTCCAGGGTCGTACCGCCGTATTCCAGGGACGTACCGCCGTGCTCAAGCGTCGTACAACAGTAGACAAGATTGTGAAGAGTTCGTGCGTCGGTTCATGATATCGTGTTTCCTGGTTGTCACAACACACACCCACCTTCGTAAATATTTCTCATGAACTGATCACAAGTGATACAAACTGAACATTTCAACTGATCACAAGTGATACAAACTGAACATTTCACTGATCACAAGTGATACAAACTGAACATTTCACTGATCACAAGTGATACAAACTGAACATTTCACTGATCACAAGTGATACAAACTGAACATTTCAACTTTAAATTCTATGAAGGAGACAACAACAAACACTGAATATACACGAGAATTTACCTGACTATCTCATACCATCATGACCAGAAATTTCGTCATGTATAGATGACCTGGAATTCCTCTTAAACTATTTATTGTCGTTAAATACCGTAGTTGTGGATGTGTTTATAGACACCTTAATAGAAAGATAACATGTAACAAGATCAGTGATATGTAAATTGTGTCATGACACACCGGCCGGAGTGGTGGGGCCCAGTCCTCTCCTCCGTCGTACAGTATATTTATTTTCTGTTCATAATCCCAAGATTTATATCTGAAGTCTTCGTGTTACTGTTAGCTTGTTTTATAAGGTTTTTGCAACATGAAGCAGCGCTGCTTCCACTACCAGAGGAATGTGAATATTATTGAGAGATATTCTTTGAGACTATCGTCCTAGTGATACAGGCTCACCAAAGGTCTGACTTTTCGCTGTGCTGCGTAACACTAAGCAGGCACAGTCCGGTAGCACCACAAATAGGCACGCACGCAGACTGGAGCACGCGGGGCGTAAAAGCGTAAATTATATAATCAGTAGACGATGTATACCTGCATGAGATGATAACTGAACAGATGATATAATTATGTTATCACTCCAGCAATACTGACTGAACACATGACGTCAGGAGGAGTAGCCTAGTGTGGCTGCTTCATCTACCGAGTGTAGACATCTGGTTACGCGTTGTTGTCTGGCAACTTCAAACATTCGTGCTTTAAGAAGTTTAGTTTCGTGAGGATATTAAGCGTTTTTGTTTTCCCTTGTATGATTTGACTCCGTCCTTCATATTTCCCACACTGAGCTATAGAGAAATTAATAAGAGTCAGTGTTCAATAGACAATTCCTGCTCCATAATGAGCAAGCCTTTATTGTAAGCCTGGGGGTTCGAATGCATCATAATCTTCGATGCGAATGATTTAATTGAGTTCTTGTGGCAATAAAGGATAACTTGTTTCAAGTATCTTGGTAAACTATAACGTGTATATGACGTAATGCGCTCATTCTGCCATCGGCGGTATCATTGTTTGTCTACTTACCACACAAAGTCGTAGGAAGTCGGAGACAAGTTATACAATACGGACGCGGGGCCCCAGGTGTGCCGAGTAGAGGTTTTGGCGCGAATAAGTGGAGGGAAGGCGCGAACAGCTGGGCCGGCCGCTCGGGGCGCCCCGCACTCCCCCGTGTTAAACACACTCAGCTCCGCGCCATCTAGCGTGCCCCCGGGAACACGGAGTGTTGACGTGCTCCCTCGTACTTACATGTGCAGGAGATCGACGCATAGTTGTCCATCTAAAACATTCATTGTTTTTGCTGTCAGTAAAACATGTTTGATTTTCCTGAATTTCGTTCTTGTTGACAGTAACTGTTTTGTTCGCTTCAGAAACTTCCATGTGACTCCTAACATTACGAACGTACAAACACCAGACAACATAATGAGCAACGATGAAATACGTGAAGACAAAGTCGTTCCTTGGTCATGGTAGAATTATTCACAAAAAAGAATGACCTTAGAGCGACCAATTGGTACGATCGTTTGAGGTTGTACTACTTAGGTGTATCTTCATGAAGTGACCAACAACACAATATTGTCAGTCAGTAACATACCGGCAGACATGACCTCTCGTCTTATAAGTGACCCAACCTGACTTTACACTTGAAAATATTTCCAAGTATTTCTTTCATTTTTGTGGGCTATTTTGATGTGAAAATACTGAGGAATATTTGAAAGTATTTTAATATTTCTTAGAAACAAAGATTCTGGTCTCACTATAAGTCAAGAAAGACCATAACTTGTACGTGAAATAGTATAATTTTTTTTTTCTGTCGATAGATTTACATAGAAATTCAGACCTCCAGACCTGCAGCGTTGATGTAAACCACCTGGTGAATCATACGTTACGTTGTTAATCCTGAGGAGGAAAAGCATTTAGCCTCACTCGAGGTAAACCTGTGCTAGAATTTACATACATTACTACGTGCCAAGTCAGTACGAATCTCTCCATGAATACCTTGTTAGATCGAGGTGATCAAACCCTCTCATCATTTCGAATACCTTCGTTGAATCACGTCTTAACCTTCTCGTTTCTAAACTTAACGAGTGTAAGTCACCGTGTTGGCTCTGTAAGTCGTTATGTTGGCTGTGTAAGTCGTAATGTTGGCTGTGTAAGTCGTCGTGTTGGCTCTGTAAGTCATGTTGGCTCTGTAAGTCATGTTGGCTCTGTAAGTCATGTTGGCTCTATAAGTCATGTTGGCTCTGTTAGTCATGTTGGCTCTGTAAGTCATGTTGGCTCTGTAAGTCATGTTGGCTCTGTAAGTCATGTTGGCAGTCACAGTTTTGTTTCTTGGTCCGGGAATGCTCGTGGTAGCTAGATGCTGTGTGCTGCACGTTCTGTCTAATTTTCAAGTATAAGGACCCAGGCGCAACATTGTATTGTAAAGTGATGATTCCTTTTTAGACTTAAATTTCACAGTTCTTCCTGTAAATCCAAGACGTTACTTCACCTTTTCCCACCACAACTGTGCACTATTTACTACTTGTCTTAAGGTCACCAGAGATTATTACACCGGCCTTTGTTCGCCATTTGTGGGGCAACAGTGTTCATAGTGTGGGCTTAACTTCTCGTGTTTACTACCGTCGTGGAAAACATTTCAAGTATCAGTATTAAAATTCATTTCCCGTATGTGATCCCAGGCCATCAGGGTTTGCATGTCAGTTTGAAGCTGAAGACATTCAATATCTGTTGTATATCTATTTTCCAGGTTAGTAAACGTAGCCCATTATCAATATGAATAATATATATGATAACGAAGCCGGTCCAAGACTGATCCATGTGGTACCCTTGTTTACGTCTAGCTGGTCTCAGGCTTGACCATTATTGAATCACAACTCTGTACATCCTATGTTGGTCCTAAATACCAAAATACAACCCTGTCTAAACAACCCTGAAATTTCACTTTCGGGACTTTATCGAAATATTTCTGAAAAAAAAAATATAAACTACTTTCATCATGCGTGTTGATTATATCATAAGATCGATCAAAATATCAAACATGAATGATAACATCGAAAACAACTCAGAGAATTATTAGCTGGTAATCCTGTGATTGCAAGAGACGTTCAAAAAAAAAAAAAAAATCACCAGAGACAAAATTCATTTACGTGAATAATTGACCACACAAAATATCATTCGAAATATGTATAGCATTCAACATGTCCAGTATTACTCAACAAGAGAAGCAAAATAAATTCAGTGGAAAATGAAGATTTGACCACCTGACACACTGCCATAATTTATAAATCATGATTTTACTAAAACTGTGGAAGAAATGTGGGTACGTTGTAGGGTCAGTTGTAACCTGGAGTTGTAAGAAATGTGAAGAAGTAAAAATACTGGATTCCGTGTGGAACCAAATATCAATATAGTGACACATTAATGAAGATGATTATATAATTCTTATAATTTAGCAGAAAATCTCGCAGGGACAAGCATATATATATATATATATATATATATATATATATATATATATATATATATATATATATATATATATTGCGCTACCTCGCAAACGCGGGAGACAGCGACAAAGTATAAGAAAAAAAAAAAAAATACATATATATTGGAAAGGATCACAATTTTGCGCGTGATCAAGATATTCCAATGAGTCCACGGGGAAAATGAAACACAAAAAGTTTCCACGTGCACTTTCGTGTAATAATCACATCATCAGGGGAGACACAAGAGAGAAATATAACAGTCAGTTGATATCCATCGAAGAGACGAAGCTAGGACGCCATTTGGTAAACATGTGATTGTCCATGTGATATATATATATATATATATATATATATATATATATATATATATATATATATATATATATTTATTTATTTTTTTTTGCTTTGTCGCTGTCTCCCGCGTTTGCGAGGTAGCGCAAGGAAACAGACGAAAGAAATGGCCCAACCCACCCCCATACACATGTATATACATACGTCCACACACGCAAACATACATACCTACACAGCTTTCCATGGTTTACCCCAGACGCTTCACATGCCTTGATTCAATCCACTGACAGCACGTCAACCCCAGTATACCACATCGCTCCAATTCACTCTATTCCTTGCGATCACACAAAATCTTTTTCACTCCATCTTTCCACCTCCAATTTGGTCTCCCTCTTCTCCTCGTTCCCTCCACCTCCGACACGTATATCCTCTTGGTCAATCTTTCCTCACTCATTCTCTCCATGTGACCAAACCATTTCAAAACACCCTCTTCTGCTCTCTCAACCACGCTCTTTTTATTTCCACACATCTCTCTTACCCTTACGTTACTTACTCGATCAAACCACCTCACACCACACATTGTCCTCAAACATCTCATTTCCAGCACATCCATCCTCCTGCGCACAACTCTATCCATAGTCCACGCCTCGCAACCATACAACATTGTTGGAACCACTGTTCCTTCAAACATACCCATTTTTGCTTTCCGAGATAATGTTCTCGACTTCCACACATTCTTCAAGGCTCCCAGAATTTTCGCCCCCTCCCCCACCCTATGATCCACTTCCGCTTCCATGGTTCCATCCGCTGCCAGATCCACTCCCAGATATCTAAAACACTTCACTTCCTCCAGTTTTTCTCCATTTTTCGTACTATTCGCCATTTCCCGCGTTAGCGAGGTAGCGTTAAGAACAGAGGACTGGGCCTTTGAGGGAAATCCTCACCTGGCCCCCTTCTCTGTTCCTTCTTTTGGAAAATTGAAAAAAACGAGAGGGGAGGATTTCCAGCCACCCGCTCCCTCCCCTTTTAGTCGCCTTCTACGACACGCAGGGAATACGTGGGAAGTATTCTTTTTCCCCTATCCCCAGGGATGATATATATATATATATCCCTGGGAATAGGGGAAAAGAATACTTCCCACGCGTTCCCTGGGTGTCGTAGAAGGCGACTAAAAGAGGAGAGAGCTGGGCCCTGGAAATTCTCCCCTCCCATTTTTACTTTTCCAAAAGAAGGAGCAGAGAAGGGGGCCAAGTGAGGATATTCCCTCTGAGGCTCAGTCCTCTGTTCTTAACGTTACCTCGCTGACGCGGGAAATGGCGAATATGTAAAACAGCCACTGTCACTTGTTTACCAAATGACATCCTAGCTACGTCTCTTCGTTATATATCAGCTGACTTATACTTCTTTCCTGTATCTCCCCTGATGATGTGATTATTACAGGAAATTGCACTTGGGAACTTATCGTGTTTCATTTCCCCGTGGACTCATAGGAATATACTTGATCACGCGCTAGATTGTGATCCTTTCCAACATATATATATATATACATTTTTATTTTTATTTTGCTTTGTCGCTGTCTCCCGCGTTTGCGAGGTAGCGCAAGGAAACAGACGAAAGAAATGGCCCAACCCACCCCTATACACATGTATATACATACACGTCCACACACGCAAATATACATACCTATACATCTCAATGTACACATATATATACACACACAGATACATACATATATAACCATGCACACAATTCACACTGTCTGCCTTTATTCATTCCCATCGCCACCTCGCCACACATGGAATACCATCCCCCTCCCCCCTCATGTGTACGAGGTAGCGCTAGGAAAAGACAGCAAAGGCCCCATTCGTTCACACTCAGTCTCTAGCTGTCATGCAATAATGCCCGAAACCACAGCTCCCTTTCCACATCCAGGCCCCACACAACTTCCCATGGTTTACCCCAGACGCTTCACATGCCATGATTCAATCCACTGACAGCACGTCAACCCCGGTATACCACATCGATCCAATTCACTCTATTCCTTGCCCGCCTTTCACCGTCCTGCATGTTCAGGCCCCGATCACTTAAAATCTTTTTCACTCCATCTTTCCACCTCCAATTTGGTCACCCACTTCTCGTTCCCTCCACCTCCGACACATATATCCTCTTGGTCAATCTTTCCTCACTCTTTCTCTCCATGTGCCCAAACCATTTCAAAACACCCTCTTCTGCTCTCTCAACCACGCTCTTTTTATTTCCACACATCTCTCTTACACTTACATTACTTACTCGATCAAACCACCTCACACCACACATTGTCCTCAAACATCTCATTTCCAGCACATCCACCCTCCTGCGCACAACTCTATCCATAGCCCACGCCTCGGAACCATACAAAATTGTTGGAACCACTATTCCTTCAAACATACCCATTTTTGCTTTCCGAGATAATGTTCTCGACTTCCACACATTCTTCAAGGCTCCCAGAATTTTCGCCCCCTCCCCCACCCTATGATTTACTTCCGCTTCCTTGGTTCCATCCGCTGCCAGATCCACTCCCAGATATCTAAAACACTTTACTTCCTCCAGTTTTTCTCCATTCAAACTTACCTCCCAATTGATTTGACCCTCAACCCTACTGTACTTAATAACCTTGCTCTTATTCACATTTACTCTGAACTTTCTTCTTTCACACACTTTACCAAACTCAGTCACCAGCTTCTGCAGTTTCTCACATGAATCAGCCACCAGCGCTGTATCATCAGCGAACAACAACTGACTCACTTCCCAAGCTCTCTCATCCACAACAGACTTCATACTTGCCCCTCTTTCCAAAACTCTTGCATTCACCTCCCTAACAACCCCATCCATAAACAAATTAAACAACCATGGAGACATCACACACCCCTGCCGCAAACCTACATTCACTGAGAACCAATCACTTTCCTCTCTTCCTACACGTACACATGCCTTACATCCTCGATAAAAACTTTTCACTGCTTCTAACAACTTGCCTCCCACACCATATATTCTTGATACCTTCCACAGAGCATCTCTATCAACTCTATCATATGCCTTCTCCAGATCCATAAATGCTACATACAAATCCATTTGCTTTTCTAAGTATTTCTCACATACATACATACGTATATATATATATATATATATATATATATATATATATATATATATATATATATATATACGTATGAGTCCACAGGGAAAATGAAACACAATAAGTTCCCCGTGGACTCATAGGAATATCTTGATCACGCGCAAAATTGTGATCCTTTCCAATATATATATATATATATATATATATATATATATATATATATATATATATATATATATATATATTTTTTTTTTTTTTTTTTGCTTTGTCGCTGTCTCCCGCGTTTGCGAGGTAGCGCAAGGAAACAGACGAAAGAAATGGCCCAACCCACCCCCATACACATGTATATACATACGTCCACACACGCAAATATACATACCTACACAGTTTTCCATGGTTTACCCCAGACGCTTCAAATGCCTTGATTCAATCCACTGACAGCACGTCAACCCCGGTATACCACATCGCTCCAATTCACTCTATTCCTTGCCCTCCTTTCACCCTCCTGCATGTTCAGGCCCCGATCACACAAAATCTTTTTCACTCCATCTTTCCACCTCCAATTTGGTCTCCCTCTTCTCCTCGTTCCCTCCACCTCCGACACATATATCCTCTTGGTCAATCTTTCCTCACTCATTCTCTCCATGTGCCCAAACCATTTCAAAATACCCTCTTCTGCTCTCTCAACCACGCTCTTTTTATTCCCACACATCTCTCTTACCCTTACGTTACTTACTCGATCAAATCACCTCACACCACACATTGTCCTCAAACATCTCATTTCCAGCACATCCATCCTCCTGCACACAACTCTATCCATAGCCCACGCCTCGCAACCATACAACATTGTTGGAACCACTATTCCTTCAAACATACCCATTTTTGCTTTCTGAGATAATGTTCTCGACTTCCACACATTCTTCAAGGCTCCCAGAATTTTCGCCCCCTCCCCCACCCTATGATCCACTTCCGCTTCCATGGTTCCATCCGCTGCCAGATCCACTCCCAGATATCTAAAACACTTCACTCCCTCCAGTTTTTCTCCATTCAAACTCACCTCCCAATTGACTTGACCCTCAACCCTACTGTACCTAATAACCTTGCTCTTATTCACATTTACTCTTAACTTTCTTCTTTCACACACTTTACCAAACTCAGTCATATATATATATATATATGTGTGTGTGTGTGTGTGTGTAATGCACCGAAACCACAGCTCCCTATCCACATCCAGGCCCCCACAGATCTCTCCATGGTTTAACCTGGACGCTTCGCATGCCCTGGTTCACTCCATTGACAGCTCGTCGACCCCAGTATATCACATCGTTCCAATTCACTCTATCCCATGCACGCCTTTCACACTCCTGCATGTTCAGGCCTCTATCACACAAAATATATGTTATTTCACTGAAGAATTCTGTCTTATCGTCGTCCTCACCACCTAGATAAAATCATCTATATCCAATGAGGTGATGATAAGAAAAGTCAGGAATCTAACAATACAAAAGACCATCGCGTTATTTATAATTTTCAGTTTGCCTCACCTCCAGTCGATACCTTTTCACCTGATTGGATGGCGCGGCGTATTACTGGGGCACAGCTAATTGTATATCCAATAAAGTGACTTGCTTTGTGTTATCAGTTGCCGAGCTGGCTGTGGGAGGCAGGCCAGGTGCCGCACCCCCCCCCCCCCCCCCCCCCCCCCCCCCCCGCCTAACGGTGGAGCTGACGTCACAGAGACCCAGGACGCTTGGCAGTACAAAAGTGATCGAGAATTTACCAAGGTTCATTGTTGTCTTGAAATCTTTCTCGAGTATATACGATATTCGTGATGAGAGAGCATGATATTAGCTGCAGCAATGCTTTTATATGGCTAGTGTATAATACTACCAATAGTTTATGGGTTTTATTCAGCTGGTGATGATAATGCAAGCGTTTTATCTTAATAGTTAATGCACTAAACTGCATTACCTACTGGTTGATATTTAAAGAGTTTCGATCTAAACCCTCTAACACCTTTCACACACACACACACACACACACACACACACACACACACACACACACACACACACACACACACACACACACACACACACACACACACACACACACACACACACACACACACTTCCACTACTACTACTGCTACTATTACTGCTGTTACTCAGCTTTATGTATTATGTATCGTCAGCATCCAGTTACTGAGCATACATTTATGAAGTACTTCTGTTGATCGTTAATGACATGTTGTTTGTAGAGTATCTTGTTATGGCCTCTGGTTGTTATATCTTGGTATGTTTAGAAGACCTTTTCACTTTTGGTCTCATTACACTGGTTTAGGATCTTGAAGGTTATGACCAAGTCACCACTTACTCTTCTCTCTTACATGAGGCAAACTTTACGGCCTCGTAACATCTTACCGAAACTCAACCTCTCATTTCTGTTGCCATCATTGTTGCCCCCCATCTGGACCTTTCCTATATTATGTTGGTCAGTCGGTTGACCAGTCCAGAGAATCATATTCTGTGGGTTCAATATACGCTGTAGATAGCTTCCAGAACATTTCCTTATCCATGTCTTTACATAAGCAGCGTGAGGAGAGTAGCCCCCTCCCCCGGCCAGGCCGGCTGCAGTTAAGGCAGACGCCAGCTGCTGCCAGTGTCTTGTGAAACAGAAGACGTGTGCAGGGGCGTATCTAGGGGATATAGCAACTATGGCAAGCACTGAAATTACGCCCCTGGATAGAAAAAAAAAATGTACGTACAGTGGACGCATATAAAGATATATACAGTATAATTATAAACTGTTGAACAGTTAGGCCAAATTAAAATTCATATAAACTCTTAAAGACTTGAAGATTTATTTGCTGAAAATTGTAACGTAGAATCGGTAATGTAACTGATAGTAGCAAAATATTGGTATACTTGAAAAGTAGGCAAGTTTCTTTTTTATCTCACAAAACCAAACATTCAAAAATGTCAGTCGGGTAACATATGTTAAAAGACAAACCTGTTGAGTGGCGTCCCTCTTCAAGTGGCGGCCAGGGCACCTGCCCTACCCGCCACACCCTAGATACGCCACTGTAACGATTACCTTCAGTTTTTGGTATTTTTCTCAGATGATGATATTTCCTTTAAAAGTCATTAAACAAAGTATTTTCATGCTGAGTACAAATCGAGTGTTAGAATAACGTTTAGTCCTCTAAATGACACCTAATTAAGCTGTTAAATGAAATAAATTTTAAGATATTTCTGCTCCTTTGCATCGTATTTACTGGGTATGTATCGGTAACTGAAAGCATTATGATATATATTCCATGATTATTTCAAGTATATAAGTGTTGAATATCTTATGTTTTTATTTTGCATCAAAACCTTTTTGGAGCTAAAAAAATACCCTGAAGTATTACCTTGAAATTTTGGTATTTTTCTAAGAAAATAATTAAAAGAAAAACTCATTATAAGAAGTATTTTTTTGCTGAATACAAATCTGGTGTTAAAATATCGTTTAGTCGTATTTATGACATTCAGTTAAGCTGTCAAATCAAGTTAATTTTAAAATTTTTTCTGTTTTCCATTGCATTAACTGGGTATGTATCGGTTACTGAGAGTATTATGATATATTTTTCTTGATTATTTCAAGTATAGAAGGATTTGAATATCTTATCTTTTAATTTTGAAACAAAAATTTTTTGGAGGTAAAAAATACCCTGAACTTCAATTATTGGCATTTTTCTCAGAAAAATAGATTTCCTTTAAAATCTCATTATAAGAAGTATTTTTCATGCTGAATTCAAATCTGGCGTTAATATATCACTTAGTCGTTTTTATGACAATCATACAAGCTGTTGAATGAATTCTTGTTTTAAGATATCTTCTGCTTCTTTACATCGTATATACTGGGTAGGTATCGGTAAGTGAGAGCATTAGGATATATTTTCGAAGATTATTTCTAGCATAGAAGTCTTTGGGTACTTATCTTTCAATTTAAAACAAAAACTTTTTGATTTAAAAAATACCCTTCAGTTTTTGGCATTTTTCTCATAAAAATAGATTTCCTTTAAAATCTCATTATAAGAAGTATTTTTCATGCTGAATTCAAATCTGGCGTTAAAATATCGCTTAGTCGTTTTTATGACACTCATATAAGCTGTTAAATGAAGTGTAGTTTTAAAATATTTTCTGCTTGTTTGCATCGTATTTGCTGGGTATGTATTGTTAACTGAGACCATTACGATATATTTTCCATGATCATTTCAATTATAGAAGTGTTTCAATATCATATCGTTCAATTTTGAAGCAAAACGTTTTTGGAGCTGATAAATTTTTGGTATTTTTATGTGTAAGATAAATTTTCCTTAAAAACTCATTCTAAGAATTACTTTTCTTGCTGAATACAAGTCTTGTGTTAAAATATCGTTTAGTCGTCTTTATGACATTAATTAAGCTGTTAATTGGAAGTCAATTTTAAAATATTTTCTGCTTTGCATCGTATTTACTGGGTATGTATCGGTAACCGAAAGCATTATGATATATTATCCATGATTATTTCAAGTATAGAAGTGTTGAATATCTTATGTTTTTATTTTGCATCAAAACCTTTTTGGAGCTAAAAAATACCCTGAAGTATTACCTTGAAATTTTGGTATTTTTCTAAGAAAATAATTAAAAGAAAAACTCATTATAAGAAGTATTTTTTTGCTGAATAGAAATCTGGTGTTAAAATATCGTTTAGTCGTATTTTAAGATATTTCTGCTCCTTTCCATTGTTTTACTGGGTATGTATGGGTAACTGAGAGTATTATGATATATTTTTCCTGATTATATCAAGTATAGAAAGGTTTGAAAATCTTATCTCTCAGTTTTAAAACAAAAAAAATTTCGAGCTAAAAAATACCCTGGACTATTTATTACCTTCAATTTTTGGTATTTTTCTCGGAAAAATAGATTTCCTTTAAAATCTCATTATAAGAGGTATTTTTCATGCTGAATTCAAATCTGGTGTTAAAATATCACTTAGTCGTTTTTATGACACTTATGTAAGCTGTTAAATGAAGTGTAGTTTTGAAATATTTTCTGCTTGTTTTCATCGTATTTACTGGGTATGTATCGGTACGTGAGAGCATTAGGATATATTTTCCAAGATTATTTCCAGCATTGAAGTCTTTGGGTACCTTATCTTTCAATTTTAAGTCAATTTTAAGATATTTTCTGCTCCTTTCCATTGTATTTACTGGGTAAAAAGTACCCTGAACTATTACCTTCAATTTTTGGCATTTTTCTCATAAAAATAGATTTCCTTTAAAATCTCATTATAAGAAGTATTTTTCATGCTGAATTCAAATCTGGTGTTAAAATATCGCTTAGTCGTTTTTATGACACTCATACAAGCTGTTGAATGAATTCTAGTTTTAAGATATCTTCTGCTTGCTTGCATCGTATTTACTGGTTATGTAAAGGTAACTGAGAGCATTAGGATATATTTTCCAAGATTATTTCAAGCATCGAAGTCTTTGGGTACCTTATCTTTCAATTTTAAAACAAAAACTTTTTTGAGGTAAAAAATACCCTGAATTATTACTTTCAATATTTGGCATTTTTTTCAGTAAAATAGATTTCCTTTAAAATCTCATTATAAGAAGTATTTTTCATGATGAATTCAAATCTGGTGATAAATATCGCTTAGTCGTTTTTATGACACTCATACAAGCTGTTGAATGAATTCTTGTTTTAAGATATCTTCTGCTTGTTTGCATCGTATTTACTGGCTATGTATCGGTAAGTGACAGCATTAGGGTATATTTTCCAAGATTATTTCAAGAATTGAAGTCTTTGGGTACCTTATCTTTCAATTTTGAAACAAAAACTTTTTTGAGGTAAAAAATACCCTTCAATTTTTGGCATTTTTCTCATAAAAATGGATTTACTTTAAAATCTCATTATAAGAAGTATTTTTCATGCTGAATTTCAATCTGGTGTTAAAATATCGCTTAGTCGTTTTTATGACACTCATATAAGCTGTTAAATGAAGTGTAGTTGTAAAATATTTTCTGCTTGTTTGCATCGTATTTACTGGGTATGTATCGTTAACTGAGACCATTACGATATATTTTCCATGATCGTTTCAATTATAGAAGTGTTTCAATATCATATCTTTCAATTTTGAAGCAAAAAGTTTTTGGATCTGATAAGTACCATGAACTATTATCTTCAATTTTTGGTATTTTTCTGTGTAAGATAAATTTTCCTCAAAAACTCATTCTAAGAATTAAATTTCTTGCTGAATACAAATCTTGTGTTAAATATCGTTTAGTCATCTTTATGACATTAATTAAGCTTTTAATTGAAGTCAATTTCAAAATATTTTCTGCTCCTTTGCATCGTATTTACTGGGTATGTATCGGTAACCGAAAGCATTATGATATATTATCCATGATTATTTCAAGTATAGAAGTGTTGAATATCTTATGTTTTTATTTTGCATCAAAACCTTTTTGGAGCTAAAAAATACCCTGAAGTATTACCTTGAAATTTTGGTATTTTTCTAAGAAAATAATTAAAAGAAAAACTCATTATAAGAAGTATTTTTTTGCTGAATACAAATCTGGTGTTAAAATATCGTTTAGTCGTATTTATGACATTCAGTTAAGCTGTCAAATCAAGTCAATTTTAAGATATTTCTGCTCCTTTCCATTGTATTTACTGGGTATGTATCGGTAACTGAGAGTATTATGATATATTTTTCCTGATTATATCAAGTATAGAAAGGTTTGAAAATCTTATCTCTCAGTTTTAAAACAAAAAAATTTTTGAGCTAAAAAATACCCTGGACTATTTATTACCTTCAATTTTTGGTATTTTTCTCCGAAAAATATATTTCCTTTAAAATCTCATTATAAGAGGTATTTTTCATGCTGAATTCAAATCTGGTGTTAATATATCACTTAATCGTTTTTATGACACTTATGTAAGCTGTTAAATGAAGTGTAGTTTTGAAATATTTTCTGCTTGTTTGCATCGTATTTACTGGGTATGTATCGGTATCTGAGAGCATTAGGATATATTTTCCAAGATTATTTCAAGCATTGAAGTCTTTGGGTACCTTATCTTTCAATTTTAAAAGAAAAAATTTTTTGAGGTAAAAAATACCCTGAACTATTACCTTCAATTTTTGGCATTTTTCTCATAAAATTAGATTTCCTTTAAAATCTCATTATAAGAAGTATTTTTCATGCTGAATTCAAATCTGGTGTTAAAATATCGCTTAGTCGTTTTTATGACACTCATACAAGCTGTTGAATGAATTCTAGTTTTAAGATATTTTCTGCTTGCTTGCATCGTATTTACTGGTTATGTAAAGGTAACTGAGAGCATTAGGATATATTTTCCAAGATTATTTCAAGCATAGAAGTCTTTGGGTACCTTATCTTTCAATTTTAAAACAAAAACTTTTTTGAGGTAAAAAATACCCTGAACTATTACCTTCAATTTTTGGCATTTTTCTCATAAAAATAGATTTCCTTTAAATCTCATTATAAGAAGTATTTCTGATGCTGATTTCAAAACTGGTGTTAAAATATCGTTTAGTCGTTTCTATGACACTCATACAAGCCGTTGAATGAATTGTTGTTTTAAGATCTCTTCTGCTTGTTTTCATCGTATTTAATGGGTAGGTATCGGTAAGTGAGAGGATTAGGATATATTTTCCAAGATTATTTCAAGCATAGAAGTCTTTGGGTACCTTATCTTTCGATTTTGAAACAAAAAAATTTTTGAGGTAAAAAATACCTTGAACTATTACCTTCAATTTTAGGCATTTTTCTCAGAAAAATAGATTTCCTTTAAAATCTCATTACAAGAAGTATGTTTCATGCTGAATTCAAATCTGGTGTTAAAATATAACTTAGTCTTTTTTATGACACTCATACAAGCTGTTGAATCAATTCTTGTATTAAGATATCTTCTGCTTGTTTGCATCGTATTTCCTGTGTAGGTATCGGTAAGTGAGAGGATTAGGATATATTTTCCAAGATTATTTCAAGCATAGAAGTCTTTGGGTACCTTATCTTTCGATTTTGAAACAAAAAAGTTTTTGAACTGATAAGTACCATGAACTATTATCTTCAATTTTTGGTATTTTTCTGTGTAAGATAAATTTTCCTTAAAAACTCATTCTAAGAATTAAATTTCTTGCTGAATACAAATCTTGTGTTAAAATATCATTTAGTCATCTCTATGACATTACTTAAGCTTTTAATTGAAGTCAATTTCAAAATATTTTCTGCTCCTTTGCATCGTATTTACTGGGTATGTATCGGTAACTGAAAGCATTATGATATATTATCCATGATTATTTCAAGTATAGAAGTGTTGAATATCTTATGTTTTTATTTTGCATCAAAACCTTTTTCGAGCTAAAAAATACCCTGAAGTATTACCTTGAAATGTTGGTATTTTTCTAAGAAAATAATTAAAAGAAAAACTCATTATAAGAAGTATTTTTCTTGCTGAATACAAATCTGGTGTTAAAATATCGTTTAGTCGTCTGTATGACATTCAGTTAAGCTTTCAAATCAAGTCAATTTTAAGATATTTTCTGCTCCTTTCCATTGTATTTACTGGGTATGTATCGGTAACTGAGAGTATTATGATATATTTTTCCTGATTATATCAAGTATAGAAAGGTTTGAAAATCTTATCTCTCAGTTTTAAAACAAAAAAATTTTTGAGCTAAAAAATACCCTGGACTATTACCTTCAATTTTTGGTATTTTTCTCCGAAAAATATATTTCCTTTAAAATCTCATTGTAAGAGGTATTTTTCATGCTGAATTCAGATCTAGTGTTAGAATATCACTTAGTCGTTTTTATGACACTTATATGAGCTGTTAAATGAAGTGTAGTTTTGAAATATTTTCTGCTTGTTTGCATCGTATATAGTGGGTATGTATCGGTATCTGAGAGGATTAGGATATATTTTCCAAGATTATTTCAAGCATTGAAGTCTTTGGGTACCTTATCTTTCAATTTTAAAAGAAAAAATTTTTTGAGGTAAAAAGTACCCTGAACTATTACCTTAAATTTTGGCATTTTTCTCATAAAAATAGATTTCCTTTAAAATCTCATTATAAGAAGTATTTTTCATGCTGAATTCAAATCTGGTGTTAAAATATCGCTTAGTCGTTTTTATGACACTCATACAAGCTGTTGAATGAATTCTAGTTTTAAGATATCTTCTGCTTGTTTGCATCGTATTTGCTGGTTATGTAAAGGTAACTGAGAGAATTAGGATATATTCTCCAAGATTATTTCAAGCATAGAAGTCTTTGGGTACCTTATCTTTCAATTTTAAAACAAAAACTTTTTTGAGGTAAAAAATACCCTGAACTATTACCTTCAATTTTTGGCATTTTTCTCAGAAAAATAGATTTCCTTTAAAATCTCATTATAAGAAGTATTTTTCATGCTGAATTCAAATCTGGTGTTAATTATCGCTTAGTCGTTTTTATGACACTCATACAAGCTGTTGAATGAATTCTTGTTTTAAGATATCTTCTGCTTGTTTGCATCGTATTTACTGGGTAGGTATCGGTAAGTGAGAGCATTAGGATATATTCTCCAAGATTATTTCAAGCATAGAAGTCTTTGGGTACCTTATCTTTCGATTTTGAAACAAAAAATTTTTTGAGGTAAAAAATACCCTTCAATTTTTGGCATTTTTCTCATAAAAATAGATTTCCTTTAAAATCTCATTATAAGAAGTATTTTTCATGCTGAATTCAAATCTGGTGTTAAAATATCGCTTAGTCGTTTTTATGACACTCATATAAGCTGTTAAATGAAGTGTAGTTTTAAATATTTTCTGCTTGTTTGCATCGTATTTACTAGGGATGTATCGTTAACTGAGACCATTACGATATATTTTCCATGATCGTTTCAATTATAGAAGTGTTTCAATATCATATCTTTCAATTTTGAAGCAAAAAGTTTTTGGATCTGATAAGTACCATGAACTATTATCTTCAATTTTTGGTATTTTTCTGTGTAAGATAAATTTTCCTTAAAAACTCATTCTAAGAATTAAATTTCTTGCTGAATACAAATCTTGTGTTAAAATATCGTTTAGTCATCTTTATGACATTAATTAAGGCTTTTAATTGAAGTCAATTTCAAAATATTTTCTGCTCCTTTGCATCGTATTTACTGGGTATGTATCGGTAACCGAAAGCATTATGATATATTATCCATGATTATTTCAAGTATAGAAGTGTTGAATATCTTATGTTTTTATTTTGCATCAAAACCTTTTTGGAGCTAAAAAATACCCTGAAGTATTACCTTGAAATTTTGGTATTTTTCTAAGAAAATAATTAAAAGAAAAACTCATTATAAGAAGTATTTTTCTTCTGAATACAAATCTGGTGTTAAAATATCGTTTAGTCGTATTTATGACATTCAGTTAAGCTGTCAAATCAAGTCAATTTTAAGATATTTTCTGCTCCTTTCCATTGTATTTACTGGGTATGTATCGGTAACTGAGAGTATTATGATATATTTTTCCTGATTATATCAAGTATAGAAAGGTTTGAAAATCTTATCTTTCAGTTTTAAAACAAAAAAATTTTTGAGCTAAAAAATACCCTGGACTATTTATTACCTTCAATTTTTGGTATTTTTCTCCGAAAAATAGATTTCCTTTAAAATCTCATTATAAGAGGTATTTTTCATGCTGAATTCAAATCTGGTGTTAAAATATCACTTAGTCGTTTTTATGACACTTATATAAGCTGTTAAATGAAGTGTAGTTTTGAAATATTTTCTGCTTGTTTGCATCGTATTTACTGGGTATGTATCGGTAAGTGAGAGCATTAGGATATATTTTCCAAGATTATTTCAAGCATTGAAGTCTTTGGGTACCTTATCTTTCAATTTTAAAAGAAAAAATTTTTTGAGGTAAAAAATACCCTGAACTATTACCTTCAATTTTTGGCATTTTTCTCATAAAAATAGATTTCCTTTAAAATCTCATTATAAGAAGTATTTTTCATGCTGAATTCAAATCTGGTGTTAAAATATCGCTTAGTCGTTTTTATGACACTCATACAAGCTGTTGAATGAATTCTAGTTTTAAGATATCTTCTGCTTGCTTGCATCGTATTTACTGGTTATGTATCGGTAAGTGAGAGCATTAGGATATATTTTATTAGATTATTTCCAGCATAGAAGTCTTTGGGTACCTTATCTTTCAATTTTAAAACAAAAACTTTTTTGAGGTAAAAAATACCCTGAACTATTACCTTCAATTTTTGGCATTTTTCTCATAAAAATAGATTTCCTTTAAAATCTCATTATAAGAAGTATTTTTCATGCTGAATTCAAATCTGGTGTTAAAATATCGCTTTGTCGTTTTTATGACACTCATACAAGCTGTTGAATGAATTCTTGTTTTAAGATATCTTCTGCTTGTTTGCATCGTATTTACTGGGTAGGTATCGGTAAGTGAGAGCATTAGGATATATTTTCCAAGATTATTTCAAGCATAGAAGTCTTTGGGTACCTTATCTTTCGATTTTGAAACGAAAATTTTTTCGAGGTAAAAAATACCCTTCAATTTTTGGCATTTTTCTCATAAAAATAGATTTCCTTTAAAATCTCATTATAAGAAGTATTTTTCATGCTGAATTCAAATCTGGTGTTAAAATATCGCTTAGTCGTTTTTATGACACTCATATAAGCTGTTCAATGAAGTGTAGTTTTAAAATATTTTCTGCTTGTTTGCATCGTATTTACTGGGGATATATCGTTAAGTGAGACCATTACGATATATTTTCCATGATCGTTTCAATTATAGAAGTGTTTCAATATCATATCTTTCAATTTTGAAGCAAAAGGTTTTAGGAGCTGATAAATACCATGAACTATTATCTTCAATTTTTGGTATTTTTCTGTACAAGTTAAATTTTCTTTAAAAACCTATTCTAAGAATTACTTTTCTTGCTGAATAAAAAATCTTGTGTTAAAATATCGTTTAGTCGTCTTTATGACATTAATTAAGCTGTTAATTGAAGTAAATTTCAAAATATTTTCTGCTCCTTTGCATCGTATTTACTGGGTATGTATCGGTAACCGGAAGCATTAAGATATATTATCCATGATTATTTTAAGTATAGAATTTTTGAATATCTTATCTTTTTATTTTGCATCAAAACGTTTTTGGAGCTAAAAAATACCCTGAAGTATTACCTTGAAATTTTGGTATTTTTCTAAGAAAATAATTAAAAGAAAAACTCATTATAAGAAGTATTTTTCTTGCTGAATACAAATCTGGTGTTAAAATATCGTTTAGTCGTCTTTATGACATTCAGTTAAGCTGTCAAATCAAGACGATTTTAAGATATTTTCTTCTCCTTTCCATTGTATTTACTGGATATGTATCGGTAACTGAGAGTATTATGATATATTTTTCCTGATTATATCAAGTATAGAAAGGTTTGAAAATCTTATCTTTCAGTTTTAAAACAAAAAAATTTTTGAGCTAAAAAATACCTTCAATTTTTGGCATTTTTCTCCGAAAAATAGATTTCCTTTAAAATCTCATTATAAGAAGTATTTTTCATGTTTAATTCAAATCTGGTGTTAAAATATCGCTTAGTCGTTTTTCTGACACTCATACAAGCTGTTGAATGAATTCTTGTTTTAAGATATCTTCTGCTTGTTTGCATCGTATTTACTGGGTAGGTGTCGGTAACTGAGAGCATTAGGAAATATTTTCCAAGGTTATTTCAAGCATAGAAGTCTTTGGGTACCTTATCTTTCGATTTTGAAACAAAAACTTTTTTGAGGTAAAAAATACCCTGGACTATTATTACCTTCAATTTTTGGCATTTTTCTCATAAAAATAGATTTCCTTTAAAATCTCATTATTAGAAGTATTTTTCATGCTAAATTGAAATCTGGTGTTAAAATATCGCTTAGTCGTTTTTATAACACTCATATAAGCTGTTAAATGAAGTGTAGTTTTGAAATATTTTCTGCTTGTTTGCGTCAGATTTACTGGGTATGTATCGTTAACTGAGACCAATACGATGTATTTTCCATGATCATTTCAAATATAGAAGTGTTTCAATATCATATCTCTCAATTTTTAAACAAAACGTTTTTGGAGCTGATAAATACCCCGAACTATTATCTTCAATTTTTGGTATTTTTCTGTGTAAGATAGATTTTCCTTAAATACTCACTCTAAGAATTACATTTCTTGCTGAATAGAGATCTTGTGTTAAATTCTCGTTTAGTCGTCTTTATGACATTGATTAAGCTGTTAACTGAAGTCAATTTCAAAATATTTTCTGCTCCTTTGCATCGTATTTACTGGGTATGTATCGGTAACCGAAAGCATTATGATATATTATCCATGATTATTTCAAGTATAGAAGTGTTGAATTTCTTATCTTTTTATTTTGCATCAAAAGCGTTTTGGAGCTAAAAATACCCTGAAGTATTACCTTGAAATTTTGGTATTTTTCTAAGAAAATAATTAAAAGAGAAAGTCATTATAAGAAGTATTTCTCTTGCTGAATACAAATCTGCTGTGAAAGTGCGTTTAGTCGTCTTCATGACATTAATTAAGCTGTTAAATGAAGGCAATTTTAAATATTTTCTTCTTTTCATTGTATTTACTGGGTATGTATCGGTAACTGAGAGTATTATGATATATTTTTCCTGATTATATCAAGTATAGAAGGGTTTGAAAATCTTATCTCTCAGTTTTAAAACAAAAAAATTTTTGAGGTAAAAAATACCCTGAACTATTACCTTCAATTTTTGGCATTTTTCTCATAAAAATAGATTTCCTTTAAAATCTCATTATAAGAAGTATTTTTCATGCTGAATTCAAATCTGGTGTTAAAATATCGCTTAGTCGTTTTTATGACACTCATATAAGCTGTTAAAAGAAGTGTAGTTTTGAAATATTTTCTGCTTGTTTGCATCGTATTTACTGGGTATGTATCGTTAGCTGAGACCATTACGATATATTTTCCATGATCATTTCAGTTATAGAAGTGTTTCAATATCATATCTTTCAATTTTGAAACGAAAAGTTTTTGGAACTGATAAGTACCATGAACTATTATCTTCAATTTTTGTTATTTTTCTGTATAAGATAAATTTTCCTTAAAAACTCATTCTAAGAATTACATTTCTTGCTGAATACAAATCTTGTGTTAAAATATCGTTTAGTCGTCTTTATGACATTGATTAAGCTTTTAATTGAAGTCAATTTCAAAATATTTCCTGCTCCTTTGCATCGTATTTACTGGGTATATATCGGTAACCTAAAGCATTATGATATATTATCCATGATTATTTTAAGTATAGAAGTGTTGAATATGGTATTTTTCTAAGAAAATATTTAAAAGAAAAACTCATTATAAGAAGTATTTTTCTTGCTGAATACAAATCTGGTGTTAAAATATCGTTTATTCGTCTTTATGACATTCAGTTAAGCTGTTAAATGAAGTCAATTTTAAAATATTTTCTACTTTTCATTGTATTTACTGGGTATGTATCGGTAACTGAGAGTATTATTATATATTTTTCCTGGGTATTTCAAGTATAGAAGGGTTTGAAAATCTTATCTTTCAGGTTTTAAAACAAAAAAAATTTTGAGCTAAAAAATATCTGGACTATTATTTTTTTTTTTTTTGCTTTGTCGCTGTCTCCCGCGTTTGCGAGGTAGCGCAAGGAAACAGACGAAAGAAATGGCCCAACCCACCCCCATACACATGTATATACATACGTCCACACACGCAAATATACATACCTACACAGCTTTCCATGGTTTACCCCAGACGCCTCACACGCCCCGATGCAACCCACCGACAGCACCTCAACCCCGGTATACCACATCGCTCCAATTCACTCTATTCCTTGCCCTCCTTTCACCCTCCTGCATGTTCAGGCCCCGATCACACAAAATCTTTTTCACTCCATCTTTCCACCTCCAATTTGGTCTCCCTCTTCTCCTCGTTCCCTCCACCTCCGACACATATATCCTCTTGGTCAATCTTTCCTCACTCATTCTCTCCATGTGCCCAAACCATTTCAAAACACCCTCTTCTGCTCTCTCAACCACGCTCTTTTTATTTCCACACATCTCTCTTACCCTTACGTTACTTAATCGATCAAACCACCTCACACCACACATTGTCCTCAAACATCTCATTTCCAGCACATCCATCCTCCTGCGCACCACTCTATCCATAGCCCACGCCTCGCAACCATACAACATTGTTGGAACCACTATTCCTTCAAACATACCCATTTTTGCTTTCCGAGATAATGTTCTCGACTTCCACACATTCTTCAAGGCTCCCAGAATTTTCGCCCCCTCCCCCATCCTATGATCCACTTCCGCTTCCATGGTTCCATCCGCTGCCAGATCCACTCCCAGATATCTAAAACACTTTACTTCCTCCAGTTTTTCTCCATTCAAACTCACCTCCCAATTGACTTGACCCTCAACCCTACTGTACCTAATAACCTTGCTCTTATTCACATTTACTCTTAACTTTCTTCTTTCACACACTTTACCAAACTCAGTCACCAGCTTCTGCAGTTTCTCACATGAATCAGCCACCAGCGCTGTATCATCAGCGAACAACAACTGACTCACTTCCTAAGCTCTCCATCCCCAACAGACTTCATACTTGCCCCTCTTTCCAAAACTCTTGCATTCACCTCCCTAACAACCCCATCCATAAACAAATTAAACAACCATGGAGACATCACACACCCCTGCCGCAAACCTACATTCACTGAGAACCAATCACTTTCCTCTCTTCCTACACGTACACATGCCTTACATCCTCGATAAAAACTTTTCACTGCTTCTAACAACTTGCCTCCCACACCATATATTCTTAATACCTTCCACAGAGCATCTCTATCAACTCTATCATATGCCTTCTCCAGATCCATAAATGCTACATACAAATCCATTTGCTTTTCTAAGTATTTCTCACATACATTCTTCAAAGCAAACACCTGATCCACACATCCTCTACCACTTCTGAAACCACACTGCTCTTCCCCAATCTGATGCTCTGCACATGCCTTCACCCTCTCAATCAATACCCTCCCATATAATTTACCAGGAATACTCAACAAACTTATACCTCTGTAATTTGAGCACTCACTCTTATCCCCTTTGCCTTTGTACAATGGCACTATGCACGCATTCCGCCAATCCTCAGGCACCTCACCATGAGTCATACATACATTAAATAACCTTACCAACCAGTCAACAATACAGTCACCCCCTTTTTTAATAAATTCCACTGCAATACCATCCAAACCTGCTGCCTTGCCGGCTTTCATCTTCCGCAAAGCTTTTACTACCTCTTCTCTTTTTACCAAATCATTTTCCCTAACCCTCTCACTTTGCACACCACCTCGACCAAAACACCCTATATCTGCCACTCTATCATCAAACACATTCAACAAACCTTCAAAATACTCACTCCATCTCCTTCTCACATCACCACTACTTGTTATCACCTCCCCATTTGCGCCCTTCACTGAAGTTCCCATTTGCTCCCTTGTCTTACGCACTTTATTTACCTCCTTCCAGAACATCTTTTTATTCTCCCTAAAATTTAATGATACTCTCTCACCCCAACTCTCATTTGCCCTTTTTTTCACCTCTTGCACCTTTCTCTTGACCTCCTGTCTCTTTCTTTTATACATCTCCCACTCAGTTGCACTTTTTCCCTGCAAAAATCGTCCAAATGCCTCTCTCTTCTCTTTCACTAATACTCTTACTTCTTCATCCCACCACTCACTACCCTTTCTAATCAACCCACCTCCCACTCTTCTCATGCCACAAGCATCTTTTGCGCAATCCATCACTGATTCCCTAAATACATCCCATTCCTCCCCCACTCCCCTTACTTCCATTGTTCTCACCTTTTTCCATTCTGTACTCAGTCTCTCCTGGTACTTCCTCACACAAGTCTCCTTCCCAAGCTCACTTACTCTCACCACCCTCTTCACCCCAACATTCACTCTTCTTTTCTGAAAACCCATACAAATCTTCACCTTAGCCTCCACAAGATAATGATCAGACATCCCTCCAGTTGCACCTCTCAGCACATTAACATCCAAAAGTCTCTCTATCGCGCGCCTGTCAATTAACACGTAATCCAATAACGCTCTCTGGCCATCTCTCCTACTTACATAAGTATACTATTATTATTACCTTCAATTTTTGGCATTTTTCACAGAAAAATAGATATCCTTTAAAATCTCATATGAGAAGTATTTTTCATGTTGAATACAATTCTGGTGTTAAAAATATCGTTTAGTCGTTTTTATGACATACAAGCTGTTGAATGAAGTCTATTTTTAAGATATCTTCTGTTTGTTTACATCGTATTTACTGGGTATGTATCGGTACGTGAGAGCATGAGGATATATTTTCCAAGATTATTTCAAGCATAGAAGTCTTTGGGTACCTTATCTTTCAATTTTAAAACAAAAAATTTTTTGAGGTAAAAAATCCCCTGAACTATTACCTTCAGTTTTTGGCATTTTTCTCATAAAAATAGCTTTTCTTTAAAATCTCATTATAAGAAGTATTTTTCATGCTGAATTCAAATATGGTGTTAAAATATCGCTTAGTCGTTTTTATGACACTCATACAAGCTGTTGAATGAATTCTTGTTTTAAGATATCTTCTTGTTTGCATCGTATTTACTGGGTATGTATCGGTAACACAGAGCATTAGGATATATTTTCCATTGATATATTTTCCAAGATTATTTCAAGCATAGAAGTTTTTGGGTACCTCATCTTTTAATTTTAAAAGAAAATATTTTTTGAGCTAAAAAATACCCTCAGTTTTGGGCATTTTTCTCAGAAAAAAAAATAGATTTCCTTTAAAATCTTATTATAAGAAGTATTTTTCATGCTGAATAAAAGTCTGGTTTTAAGATAGCATTTAGTTGTCTTAATGACACTCAATTAAACTGTTAAATGATATCAATTCTAAAATTTTTCTTTTTATTTACATCGTATTTATTGAGTATGTATAGGTAACTGAGAGCATTTTGATGTATTTTTCATGATTATTTCAAGCATAGAAATGTTTGAATATCTTATCTTTAAATTTTGAAAAAAAAATTTGGTGCCAAAAAATTTTTTGGTATCTTTCTCAGAAAAAAGCTTGACTTTATAAAGCCATTATACGAAGTATGTTACATGCTGAATGGAAATCTGGTGTCAACATAACGTTTAGTCCTCTTAATTACGCATAATTAAGCTGTGAAATGAACGCAATTTTGAAATATTTTTGCATCAGTTGCATTGTATTTACTGTGTATGTATCGGTAAATGAGAACATTATATATTTTCCATGATTATTTCAAGTATAGAAGTTTTTGAATATCTTATCTTTCAATTTTGAAACCAAAAGTATTTACTGATACAAAATACCCTGCACTATTCAGGGGCGTATATAGGGGAAACAGCGTTAATGACAAGCACTGTAATTGCGTCCCTGGCTTGATTAAAAATGTACATACAATGGATGTATATACAAATATTAAGTGTAATTATAAACTGTTGAGTTTCGGTAAACTTAAATCTATATACACTCTTAAAGACTTAAAGGCTTATTTGACGAACATTGTAATGTACAAGTGGTAATGTAACTGATAGTAGCAAAATATTGGTATAGTTGAAAAGTAGGTGAGTTTCTTTTTTATCTCACAAAACCAAACAGTTAAATATATCAATCGGGCAGCATATGGCATAAAAGAAACATGTTGAGTGGCGCCCAGGGCACCAGCCCTACCTGCCATACCCTAGGTACGCCACTGGGCGTGGGGTGATGCTTTTTATTTCATGGTGTTTATGAAGCTCGCGTCTCCGCTCCTGCTGGTGATGTGGCAGGGCACCACTCTAGACTTTCCCTGGAGATCTGTGTATTTAACTATGGCAGCTGATCACCGTAGACTGTCTGTGGCGTTTCAGATACTTCGTAAATCAACCTTTAGTTTTATGAGTGCGACCCTGCGACCCATGTGTACGACGGTTCAATCCATGAGTACGACGGTACGACCCTTTAGCACGACGGTATGGCCCCTGAGTACGACGGTACGACTTTTGAGCACGAAAATCCGACCCTTGAGCACGACAGGACGACCCTTGAGCACGAAGACACAGTACTTCAACACAACAGGATGTTCCCCTAAGCCCAAGGATCGTCCTGTTGTCGTACTCAAGCAGATAATCACGTACATGTAACTCTCAATTTTATTCTTCTAGTTTCCCTTTCCTCCAACCTCCATTCGTCAGAGCTGAATTCTTCGTCTTTATTTCGTTTGTTTTCGTTCGTCCACCGACCATCCTGCCGCAGGAGGAGTGTTGGGCGGCCACCTGGGGGAGGGGAGGGGAGATAGAGGGGTTGGGAGGGGCTTGTTCAACGGTCACGAGACCTGACCATAAACAAAGAACAGCTGACGGGAGAGGAAGGGGTAAGGGTGCGTGGGGTGTTGTGTTGTGTGTGTGTGTGTGTGTGTGTGTATGTGTGTATGCATGTGTGTGTGTGTGTGCGCGCGCGCATGTGTGTGTGTGTGTATGTATGTGTGTTTGTGTGTGTATGTATGTGTGTGTGTGTGTGTGTATGTGTGCGTGCATGTATGTGTGTGTGTTGTGATAACTCTGTATATTTCATTATATAAATCAGTTATAGTCATTCAGTCAGTGTTTCAGGACGGATAGTCAGCTTGGAACTAGCTCAGGTCAGCCAGGGACGCGTGGGTCATACTGGAGTGGAACATCACATCAGCGTCCAGCACCGCACCTTATCCGGGGGCAAGCCACAGCCTGGCACACCTCACATCTGCCTCACAATGTTGCGCATTGTTGACCTTTGAAAAGTATATATTTATGGGAAATAAATCTTCCCCGACAACAATAAATGAATAATAAAGTTGAAATTACAAGAGATGATTACAAGGGTTGTGAGTGTTATGGACTCCCAGTATGGTGAGGGGAAACCGGCGACTGTGAGTATGTTTGTATAGTACAGGAGGGGAGTACTACGCTCGGGGGGACCCATCTTTTGAACTTTTTCTTTCATACAATTTTAAACTGTATGTTGTCCGTGTATACGCCTTCGTAAGTAAGGTTGTGACCAAATCACTCCTTACTCTTCCAAAATGAACAAAATGTTGCCATCCTACCTCACCCCATACCTCAACACTTCACACTACTACCCATATTTGTTTCGTTTCTAGACCTTACTTACCGTTTCTGTGCTTAATTGCTGTGACGACCTGTGCGTGTGTGTGTGTGTGTATATATATATATATATATATATATATATATATATATATATATATATATATATATATATTTCTTTCATACTATTCGCCACTTCCCGCGTTAGCAAGGTAGCGTTAAGAGCAGAGGACTAGGCCTTTGAGGAAATATCCTCACCTAGCCCCCTTCTCTGTTCCTTCTTTTGGAAAATTAAAAAAAAAGGGGGGGGGGAGGATTTCCAGCCCCCCGCTCCCTTCCCTTTTAGTCGCCTTCTACGACACGCAGGGAATACGTGGGAAGTATTCTTTCTCCCCTATCCCCAAGGATAATATATATATATATATATATATATATATATATATATATATATATATATATATTGGCCACAACAAACAGCTGATCACCAGAGACGAAGCAGATTAAAAGATATGATTATTACAGTAAAACCTTTTCCCTTGACTGTACCCAACCCTGTGTAGGTAGAGTGAAGAATCCCTGAACAAAATCCAGGCTAAACAAGGTAAATGACAGCCTTCACTGCTGATGATACCAAGCAACAGTACATCAAAGACCCAGTAATCTCTAAATTAGCCTGGTCATGCTTGGACGGTGGCGGTATATTGATTGTGAAGCGAGAGAAACAGAAGCGGGCGGGAGAGCTCCTGGGGCGGCACAGCGCCGCGGTGGCCGTTGTAAGAACTACGAGTAGATACAGTAAACGCTCTTCTTACGGGACGAAAAATCTTCTCCAGCGACCATGCAATGATGAATGAAGGTTATTCATATATATACTATTCTTCTGTGAAACTATCCCTTAGAAATGAGAGGTGAACAGTTACTGGCGAGAAACACATTTAATTGTTGTTGGCACAGTAGTGGTGAAGCGTGCGTGTCAGGCCATAAAGAGTAGAAACACACACACACACACACACACACACACACGCTCGGGTTACCACTGACATTAATGACTGGCGATATAGATTTGGTGATGGAACATCATGATGCATGACTCTCTCTCTCTCTCTCTCTCTCTCTCTCTCTCTCTCTCTCTCTCTCTCTCTCTCTCACACACACACACACACACACACACACACACACACACACACACACACAAGCGCATCAGAAAGCACACTCCCCAGACACACAGGAACCACACACTGCAACCTGTGCTCTGGACATCATCCATCACTTGAACACCATCATCACGGTCGGTGTCACCCTGTGCCGGAACCCTTCATGCCACGATGTAACTCCTACACGGGAGACACCGAACATTTACTGTTCAGCTTGCCTTACACTCTGCTGTCGTAATCCCACATTACAAATATTCATCCTTCGGTCAACACTGTGACTACAAGACCGACAACAGTGTTGATAACCTGGCCATCATCAGCACCGATGGCTCTCTGTGGCGGGGAACTCCCTGTAGTGTGTGTGTGTGTGTGTGTGTGTAGATGTGGAACGACTATGTGACTACGTGACTCCCCAGAACTGTCCCTCAGCCCCACACCCACACTGTAGGTACGACCCTTGATCACGACGGTACGACCCTTGATCACGACGGTACAACCCTTGATCACGACGGTACGACCCTTGATCACGACGGTACGACCCTTGATCACGACGGTACAACCCTTGATCACGACGGTACGACCCTTGATCACGACGGTACAACCCTTGATCACGACGGTACGACCCTTGATCACGACGGTACGACCCTTGATCACGACGGTACAACCCTTGATCACGACGGTACGACCCTTGATCACGACGGTACGACCCTTGATCACGACGGTACAACCCTTGATCACGACGGTACGACCCTTGATCACGACGGTACGACCCTTGATCACTACGGTACGACCCTTGATCACGACGGTACGACCCTTGATCACGACGGTACGACCCTTGATCACGACGGTACAACCCTTGATCACGACGGTACGACCCTTGATCACGACGATACGACCCTTGATCACGACGGTACGACCCTTCATCACGACGGTACGACCCTTGATCACTACGGTACGACCCTTGATCACGACGGTACGACCCTTGATCACGACGGTACAACCCTTGATCACGACGGTACGACCCTTGATCACGACGGTACGACCCTTGATCACGACGGTATAACCCTTGATCACGACGGTACGACCCTTGATCACGACGGTACGACCCTTGATCACGACGGTACAACCCTTGATCACGACGGTACAACCCTTGATCACGACGGTACGACCCTTGATCACGACGGTACGACCCTTGATCACGACGGTACGACCCTTAATCACGATGGTACGACCTTTAATCGCTACGGTACGACCATCGATCATGAAGGTAAATTAGATTACCATGTCAAACTGGGGTGTAAATTGTAGGTGGATGTAATGACTGTCAGCCGCTAATGGCCATTTAGCAAGAAACTGTAGCAGACGTCATCCAACACCTTCCTAGGTTCATTATATGAGCTTAAGGTAAAGCCAGCCTATCGATTGGCAAGGTCACTGTACCCCTCACGCTCTACCCACAACCATCAGTGTGGAAATGTTTAAATACGTTACGGTGTTGACCATGACTTGAAACCGTACGACAGGTACCCGTTTCATTGACCAACCTCGAGGGGTGGATGAACAGCTGGGTTGACTGTGGACCTACTACCGCAACCAGGATTCGAACCTATGCACTCGACCCCGGGCGTCCCGTGAATGCGTCACGGTGAGGGACGGTGACCGCTACACCGTGGAAGTCCACGAAATATTATTATATGGTTGTTATGGTGGACAGTTGTGTATATAAGTATACAAGTAAAGATAGCAGCAAAATATTCTTTTTAGAAATGTTTTTATTTTAACGTCATGCATCTTCCTCCTTGTATGTACGTTACATCATGTTCTCTTATGATTAGCCAGTCACGCTTTATTCAGCGTGAATATATCTGGTCTGATGAACCACTGTAGACCAGGAACCATAGCGGGATAAATAAATACGGTGGGGAGGGTTCCAGGCTACCGTACGATCACGTGACGTGGCGGCCATTGTGTGAGGTGGCGCGTACCCGCTATTATTAGAGATTTATAAATTTTCTTTCTTTAAATTCGCTTACAGTATGATAACACCTTCCTTAATTTCATGGTTTAAGTAATTCTTGTATTTGATGCGGTTAATCTATTATTGCTTTAGTTTATTTTTTTTTCTTCATAATTTGTTTTGTGCGTGTTGGGCTGTTTTGTTGGAACAGCTGACACGCGACGTGACTTGCCGCTGATCACGTGACTTCTGCTCCACATCAGACTCGAGTCTTACACTTATGCTTTTTACTTTTTTGTATATATATATATATATATATATATATATATATATATATATATATATATATATATATATATATATATATATATATATATAATCAAATATGCACAGCCTGGTAAATCGTGACATAAGGGTAAACCAGTTTTAGAATTATACCCAAGTGTTTAGAGATTTTTGTAACGTTAAACTTGGGTTTGTTAATATGGGATAAGAACTCTCTATTTAGTATTGATTTGACCAGTAAGAGATAAGAGAAAGGTCATGTTCAGGGATATTATCGTCGTGGTCAAGGGTCGTGTCGTCCAGTATCAACGACCAGCACAGCCAGAAATAGAACTGATAATCTTGGGGGTAAAATTGGGGGGCTAGAGTACACTGTGGAAATGAAACTGGCGAACATCTTGTCGAGTTGGGCTGAGAAAGGACTGGGCATTGGGAATACCTTGCTAAAAAAAAGATGTGGGTGTGTGTGGGTGAATATGGTTAGTGATGGAGGCATGACTGTATTTTGTAAGTTCATTTGATAGGCGTGCAAAAGAGAGACTGTTAGATGTGAATGAGGCGTGAGGCAGCTAATGGGTTGTTTTATCACATCTTGGTGCAGGCAAATGTGTGTAACGCATTAAGGAAAAAAAAAAAAAAGGAAATGACAACGGTTGGAAGAGGGTAGTCAGAGTTAGCTTCGAAAAGAGACGCGTGCGGAAATAACATAAGATATTGCATGAGACATGGCTTAAGATGAAAGAAAACGAAACTAGGGATTGGATGAGGAATGAGAAATATATAGGGAGCAGTGCTGACTGTACCGGGTGAAGTGTGTGGCATAGAGCAGGTGGTGAGGTGAGCAGGTGGAGAGGGATGTCAGCTGTGGAATGAACAAGTCTACCGACTGACTGTTCTACGTCTTCTATGTCATTATTGTATCTCCCCTGACGATGTGATCATTACACGAAAGTGCACTTGGAAACTTACCGTGTGTCATATTCCTCGTGGTTTTTACGCATATACATCACGCTCATCAGTGTAATCTCTTGCAATATTATTAGTGTTTCATTATTTACTTGATCATCGTTTCCCGCGTCAGCGAGGTAGCGCCAGGAAACAGACGTAAGTATTCTCCATCATAATAATAAAGAAATTTCTGTCCATTGGACGTGGCCAACCTTCATTGGTGTAATGTCCCGGTGAGGCAGAACTGCTTTTCCCCACGTCTGACTCCGCTCTTGGTAACAATGTTGTGACCATAGTTACACTGGAGTCGAGCTCCCCAGCTGATGCTTATGACTGGTTTTAGAAGGTTATTATATATACTGTACCTGAAATTCATATCTTATATGCGTCTTTATTGTATGGCAGAATGGTGTACAGTGAGTGAAATTATGTGAAATACGTATGTTTAGAGCAGGGGTGATAAATATGGTTTACCCCTTCCACACGCCAGTACGACGCACGACCGTACGATCCTTGTGGGTGACGACCTGGCCTTGTGACCTGACTCAGTAAGTCAGGTCACTCTAATCACACTCAGAGGTCATAACGTCGTACAGAAAGGGTTATCATGAACTGAGGGATATGTAACCTTGGGGAAAAAATAATGTTCTTGTTAAGGTCAAACTATGACCTCCTGCAATACCATCATAGACATTGTGAAGAATAATCAGAGATAATTGGCTGTTGATTGTTGGCCAAGTCGTGTTTATAATCCGCGTCGCATTAACTAGTGGACTGGTGCTGCCATCTGTGGCTAAAACTAAAAAACCTGCCCAGTTTGACGCATTTATCTGTATATTCATGCGTGAAATTAACACTTAACATATGTATATGATAAAGGTGTTTACTTATTATTATCTTTTATCTGGTCTTTTGAAATGATTCAACGTTGCTTAATGATTCGTGGAGGCAGTAACGGACGACCCCAGCTAGGCTGTGACCCGGGCGCAGTTTGAACCAAGGTTCGGTTGTGTGTGGAGAAGCTCAGAAATTAGAATGAGTTTTATTGTTTCCCACATTGTTTAGTGAGAGATAAAGCAGGTTTTGCTAAGTTCCATAACCCTTACACGATACACCGTCTTCTTTCTTGTGTTGGCTGAGAAGTTGGTACCCTCAGCGCCTGTTCAGCCGACCACCACACAGTTCACGGTCGAGTTTTCATCATAACAAGCATCGGGCACACATGGGTGGGTGGGTGCCTTGCTAATAACAAGCATTTAGAATCATTTCAACAGATGCATTTTCGTGCTTACTGGAATTTTCGTTAAACTTTTACCTCATGATGAACGACTTCTTTGTCGTATGATGAACTGCTGTATCATGTTAAATTAAAGTAGTTTTATCTCTGAACGATATCAGTCGAGATTTTCTTAATGTTTGTCACGCACAACTGTTCCATACAGATGCTCAGCATTATAACAGTAACGTTGTTGTGTGGACAACAAGTCCCCAGAACACACACAACGTTCGTAGAGGAAGCTTCATGACAGGGTCGACTGATGTGTCATTATGCCACTTACATTTGTCTCGGATCATTACAATCACCACGACCACAGCGATGATGACACACACGTGATCACTACGTCGACAAACAGACATATGGGGGTGAGGGTTGCCCACAGTTTGGGTATTTAGTAATGTTCAGTAGTTTAACTTTCACTGTAAACATTGTGTTGTGTGTCAAAGCTCTCATTCTGTATTACTCCATCTGGGGATTAATCGACTTACGCTATGGAATCTATCGAATAAAGTTAATTCTATTTTCGCGATGTAATGACCAGTTGAACTTGTCAGATTGTTATGTGAAAACGTTCTCACTTTAGAACAGATTCCAGGAGTCTCAGTGAGTGTAATAACGTATACAGGAAAAACCGATAAACTTAGCACTAAAGTTGCACAAGGAATATACCCAACCCATGTTCCAGCCAGCATATATACTGTTATGGAGTAGAAGTATTTATTACATTGTAAAGACACCAGACGATGCCTAATTCAAGCCTCACTCTAGATAGGGTTACTCATCTTTTCTCAAGTATCTTTATATCCCCCGAACATTCAATATTTCAATCAAGGTTTTCCCAGAAAAAGTAGATCTGCCAGATTCTATGTAACTGTGTGCGTCTCCTCTCACACTTTAGTCAGTCATTTTGACTGTTAATAATAAAAATACATATCAAATTAATGTTTTAAAAAAACGAGAAATTTATGTTGGATTATCCATCTTGGGCAAAATACAGGACCATTTCCCTGGGTTCCGGAGGGATAGTACTGCTGGGAAATTCTGAGTATACATTAGGTTAACACCAAACACGACACAAGATTAGAACCAAGCTATCATGTCACCTGCTACTTTATCCTTGTCATAACCTGTTCTTTTACGTTTTCTTGTTTATAGTCGGACAAACCCTGTCATTTGTGACATCATACATGAGGAAAGTACTGTTATACTGGGTAGCCAGTATGTGTTCTATCAAATGTTCCCAGCAATGTTGGTGGCAAGATTTTGCAAGATTGATACCTTCCAGGATTATCATGATTACATAAACACTGTTTTTTCTTAAGTTGAAATGTTATCAACTGCACATAACACAACAATATTGAAAGACCTGCTGTAGTGTGTGTGTGTGTGTGTGTGTGTGTGTGTGTGTGTGTGTATATATATATATATATATATATATATATATATATATATATATATATATATATATATATCTTTTTCTTTCTTTCATGCTATTCGCCATTTCCCGCGTTAGCAAGGTAGCGTTAAGAACAGAGGACTGGGCCTCTGAGGGAATATCCTCACCTGGCCTCGTTCTCTGTTCCTTCTTTTGGAAAATTAAAAAAAAACGAGAGGGGAGGATTTCCAGCCCCCCGCTCCCTCCCCTTTTAGTCGCCTTCTACGACACGCAGGGAATACGTGGGAAGTATTCTTTCTCCCCTATCCCCAGGGATAATATATATATACATATATATATATATATATATATATATATATATATATATATATATATATATATATATATATATATATTCCGCAAAACTTGGAAAATCTGTACCTTATCATGTCTTTCTCACAACCAAATCCATTTCTGAAAGGCAGGTTTTTCGCGACAAGACTCATTGCTAACTTCTTCACGCCTTACTGTGCTATTGATATAGACTGTTCTCATGTTCCATTTGGCCTGGCATCGATGGTGACCCTTCCCCGGGACTCAGGGAACTTTTGGTATTATAAAAGAAAATGAAAAGTTATGGGAAATTTTTCGCCTTAATTGTCTTTTGTGAGGTTATGGCCCCCTAGAATAACACAGGTTGTGTGTGTGTGTGTGTGTGTGTGTTTGTGTGTGTGTGTGTGTGTGTGCTTGTAATTACCCTAGGATCTATATGAATGAGTCGTGGTGTGACCTACTGCAATATATATATACTATATCTATCTATCTATCTATCTATCTATCTATCTATCTATCTATCTATCTATATATATATATATATATATATATATATATATATATATATATATATATATATATATATATCTGGGGATAGGGGATTAAGAATACTTCCCACGTATTCCCTGCGTGTCGTAGAAGGCGACTAAAAGGGGAGGGAGCGGGGGGCTGGAAATCCTCCCCTCTCGTTTTTTTTTTTAATTTTCCAAGGGAAGGAACAGAGGGGGCCAGGTGAGGATATTCCGAAAAAGGCCCAGTCCTCTGTTCTTGGCGCTACCTCGCTAACGCAGGAAATGGCGAATGGCTTGAAAGAAAGAAAGATATATATATATATATATATATATATATATATATATATATATATATATATATATATATATATATATATATATATATATAGATGCTCTGTGGAAGGTATTAAGAATATATGATGTGGGAGGCAAGTTGTTAGAAGCAGTGAAAAGTTTTTATAGAGGATGTAATGCATGTGTACGTGTAGGAAGAGAGGAAAGTGATTGGTTCTCAGTGAATGTAGGTTTGCGGCAGGAGTGTGTGATGTCTCCATGGTTGTTTAATTTGTTTATGGATGGGGTTGTTAGGGAGGTGAATGCAAGAGTTTTGGAAAGAGGGGCAAGTATGAAGTCTGTTGTGAATGAGAGAGCTTGGGAAGTGAGTCAGTTGTTGTTCGCTGATGATACAGCGCTGGTGGCTGATTCATGTGAGAAACTGCAGAAGCTGGTGACTGAGTTTGGTAAAGTGTGTGAAAGAAGAAAGCTAAGAGTAAATGTGAATAAGAGCAAGGTTATTAGGTGCAGTAGGGTTGAGGGTCAAGTCAATTGGGAGGTAAGTTTGAATGGAGAAAAACTGGAGGAAGTAAAGTGTTTTAGATATCTGGGAGTGGATCTGGCAGCAGATGGAACCATGGAAGCGGAAGTGAATCATAGGGTGTGGGAGGGGGCAAAAATCCTGGGAGCCTTGAAGAATGTGTGGAAGTCGAGAACATTATCTCGGAAAGCAAAAATGGGTATGTTTGAAGGAATAGTGGTTCCAACAATGTTGTATGGTTGCGAGGCGTGGGCTATGGATAGAGTTGTGCGCAGGAGGGTGGATGTGCTGGAAATGAGATGTTTGAGGACAATGTGTGGTGTGAGGTGGTTTGATCGAGTAAGTAATGTAAGGGTAAGAGAGATGTGTGGAAATAAAAAGAGCGTGGTTGAGAGAGCAGAAGAGGGTGTTTTGAAATGGTATGGGCACATGGAGAGAAAGAGTAAGGAAAGATTGACCAAGAGGATATATGTGTCGGAGGTGGAGGGAACGAGGAGAAGTGGGAGACCAAATTGGAGGTGGAAAGATTGAGTGAAAAAGATTTTGTGTGATCGGGGCCTGAACATGCAGGAGGGTGAAAGGAGGGCAAGGAATAGAGTGAATTGGATCGATGTGGTATACCGGGGTTGACGTGCTGTCAGTGGATTGAATCAGGGCATGTGAAGCGTCTGGGGTAAACCATGGAAAGTTGTGTGGGGCCTGGATGTGGAAAGGGAGCTGTGGTTTCGGGCATTATTGCATGACTGCTAGAGACTGAGTGTGAACGAATGGGGCCTTTGTTGTCTTTGCCTAGTGCTACCTCGCACACATGAGGGGGGAGGGGGATGGTATTCCATGTGTGGCGAGGTGGCGATGGGAATGAATAAAGGCAGACAGTATGAATTGTGTGCATGGGTATATATGTATGTGTCTGTGTGTGTATATATATGTGTACATTGAGATGTCTTTCATACTATTCGCCATTTCCCGCATTAGCGAGGTAGCGTTGAGAACTGAGGACTGGGCCCTTGAGGGAATATCCTCACCTGGGCCCCTTCTCTGTTCCCTCTTTTGGAAAAAAAAAAAAAAAAGTGAGAGGGGAGGATTTCCAGCCCCCCGCTCCCTCCCCTTTTAGTCGCCTTCTACGACACGCAGGGAATACGTGGGAAGTATTCTTTCTCCCCTATCCCCAGGGATAACATTGAGATGTATAGGTATGTATATTTACGTGTGTAGACGTGTATGTATATACATTGTGTATGGGGGTGGGTTGGGCCATTTCTTTCGTCTGTTTCCTTGCGCTACCTCGCAAACGCGGGAGTCAGCGACAAAGCAAAATATAAATATGAATATATATATATATATATATATATATATATATATATATATATATATATATATATATATATATATATATATATAATAGATATATATATTATGGGTCTTAGTAATAAAGAAATTCTTATTCTTTTATTACACATCTCAGTCCTTGAGTGAGGTGGTAAAACTTCACAAGTTTGAGACGACTTTCATGATGATATTGTGTTCAAGATCTTAGCTGGTGATGTAGCGCAAGGATGATGGAGGTATTGATTTCCGCGCGAGTCATGCGGGAAACAAAATTATTAATACATTTTGACCCACTTGAGACAGTTTATCGTTACAGATTGAGTGACCATGTAGGCCTGGATTATGATATAATTTACTGACACCATTAACCTGAGGGATAAGTGGAGCGTGGGGAGAGCATAATTATGGGGAGTCCGGCGGTAAATAAGGCCAAACCACACGATCATGATGTTGGGCTGGCCCAGGACTGTGGCTGTGTTGATTAGTCCCATTATCACACTGAAGATTATTGGTCAAAAATAACAACAATAAAGTACCAGATTGTTATTAAGACACCATAGCGTAGTCTGAGCTGGTCAACAGAAGGAAGGTAAAACTGGTGCAATGGTCTTCTTGACTCATGTCCGACCATGACGCTTTCACGGGCCAACCAGGGCTGAGCGCACAGGTTCGAATCCTGGTTGCAGCAGTCGGTCCACAGTCAACCTAGCTGTTCATCCACGCCCAGGAGTTGGTTGATAACCTAGCGTTAATGGATGGCCTTGATTAGGACTACAGTTGCCCGAGCCGTCTCAGTTAACTTAAAAAAGATGGAAGACACGTCGCTCCCGAAGAATTGCGTCAGAATGTTGACCAGGTTCGGCGCGTCTATATTGACCGATTGACCTAACGCACAACCGCGCCAGATCGTCTGCCAGTGACGTTCTGCACAGCTGACTATCATCTCGCATGAACCGAGTTTTTTCCTTTCACATTAAGGAACTATTGATGTATATGATCCAGATTGCAATGGATCACATATTTTTACTACATAAAGTTGCTACTCTGACCTTGACTCTAGCTTATTAACCCTGGGAAAATACTATATGCTGTGTCAACATTTCCCCGCCTGACACAACCATTATACGCCATCTCGCATATAAGATTTTGCTGTTTTTACTGTAGGTTCTGATGTATGCTTCAGCCACCATACTGTGTGGCTGTTTTTGGTTATGTGGAACTAAAGCAACGCGTCCTTGCGGGCGGCTGGTAGTGTCAACAGCACAGGAGGGTAAGCGACGTAAACATCCCAGCAATTTGGTTTATGATACCAATATGGCGGGAAACCGACCTTGCTCTATTCATTATAACCGTATTGACTGTCTTCACGTCACTTTACACGTACTTTACAGCTTAGCTCGTATCAGGTCGTATACGTAACGGGTGTTATTCATTCTTACGTAACTCAATAGACGTATGTAAATTTAGAACATCTGACGGACTCCGAGTTTAATTTATTGACACATGAAAAAGTTTACGTAAGGTTATGATGGGGTTCGTTACATAAGGGACAGAGAGAGAGAGAGAGAGTAAACACAGTGAGGTTGGTGTGGTGGTTATGGAGAATGTTGACCTTTTGAGCGTGACTGTATGACCTTTATGACGGTCCGGCCACAACACTTGGCCGTGAGGTTCAGGTGAACGGTCAGGCCATTATTACATGTGGGTCTCATCATGGCGGCCAAGGATCATAGCTACGTAGCAGCTAAAAACGGTGAGGCTACGTATGATATGAGTCCATTTAGAAATGATGATGATTCAGGGGTGAAGATGCGATGACTGGTAGAACGTTGTAGAAGTTGGCAACAAACCAATTTCAGGCAGCCCAAACGGTCGCTTGTTGAACTACACCAGTTAACTCTCAGTACATAAGGAACTGCGGAAATATTAATAATGAAACGTGGTCGCTTATAAAGTATCAACCAGGTGGTGCACACGTGTACAAATGAATGTTATCTATTACCGTACGTGGTATAGAAAATGGCAGACCGGCGGGAAAGTTATAAGACCTTACTCACGCACGCACGCACATTCTCTCTCTCTCTCTCTCTCTCTCTCTCTCTCTCTCTCTCTCTCTCTCTCTCTCTCTCTCTCTCTCTCTCTCTCTCATCACCAGATCCCCAGGGAAGGATGTTAATGCAGGACGAAGTTATATTTGATATAATCGTCTAATGAATGTTATTGTGTGACGTAATTATATGTAATATAAGCACTTGATACAAGGTTTACTTCATGTTCCGATCTGTGTGGCAGGAAACAGGATACGGATGTCTTAGAGGTTAACTGACCTGCAGCAGAAATGAGCGTGCTTCCTTCACACAGGTGCATGAAGTGTTGTTAGTTTGATAATCATACATGTAAAGCACCTGGCGTATTACTGGAACACTCGGATTATATATATATATATATATATATATATATATATATATATATATATATATATATATATATATATATATATATATGTATGTTTGCGGCAGGGGTGTGTGATGTCTCCATGGTTGTTTAATTTGTTTATGGATGGGGTTGTTAGGGAGGTAAATGCAATAGTTTTGGAAAGAGGGGCAAGTATGAAGTCTGTTGGGGATGAGAGAGCTTGGGAAGTGAGTCAGTTGTTGTTCGCTGATGATACAGCGCTGGTGGCTGATTCATGTGAGAAACTGCAGAAGCTGGTGACTGAGTTTGGTAAAGTGTGTGGAAGAAGAAAGTTAAGAGTAAATGTGAATAAGAGCAAGGTTATTAGGTACAGTAGGGTTGAGGGTCAAGTCAATTGGGAGGTGAGTTTGAATGGAGAAAAACTGGAGGAAGTGAAGTGTTTTAGATATCTGGGAGTGGATCTGTCAGCGGATGGAACCATGGAAGCGGAAGTGGATCATAGGGTGGGGGAGGGGGCGAAAATTTTGGGAGCCTTGAAGAATGTGTGGAAGTCGATAACATTATCTCGGAAAGCAAAAATGGGTATGTTTGAAGGAATAGTGGTTCCAACAATGTTGTATGGTTGCGAGGCGTGGGCTATGGATAGAGTTGTGCGCAGGAGGATGGATGTGCTGGAAATGAGATGTTTGAGGACAATGTGTGGTGTGAGGTGGTTTGATCGAGTAAGTAACGTAAGGGTAAGAGAGATGTGTGGAAATAAAAAGAGCGTGGTTGAGAGAGCAGAAGAGGGTGTTTTGAAATGGTTTGGGCACATGGAGAGAATGAGTGAGGAAAGATTGACCAAGAGGATATATGTGTCGGAGGTGGAGGGAACGAGGAGAAGAGGGAGACCAAATTGGAGGTGGAAAGATGGAGTGAAAAAGATTTTGTGTGATCGGGGCCTGAACATGCAGGAGGGTGAAAGGAGGGCAAGGAATAGAGTGAATTGGAGCGATGTGGTATACCGGGGTTGACGTGCTGTCAGTGGATTGAATCAAGGCATGTGAAGCGTCTGGGATAAACCATGGAAAGCTGTGTAGGTATGTATATTTGCGTGTGTGGACGTGTGTATGTACATGTGTATGGGGGGTGGGTTGGGCCATTTCTTTCGTCTGTTTCCTTGCGCTACCTCGCAAACGCGGGAGACAGCGACAAAGTATAAAATATATATATATATATATATATATATATATATATATATATATATATATATTCCTGAGTCCACGGGGGAAATGAAACACGATAAGTTCCCAAGTGCACTTTCGTGTAATGATCACATCATCAGGGGAGAAACAAGAGAGAAATATAACAATCAATTGATATACAACGAAGAGACGTAGCTAGACGCCATTTGGTAAACATGCGATTGTCCAAGACAATAACTGACTTATATTTCTCTCTTGTGTCTCCCCTGATGATGTGATTATTACACGAAAGTGCACATGGGAACTTATCGTGTTTCATTTTCCCCGTGGACCCATAGGAGTATACTTGATCACGCGCAAAATTGTGATTCTTTCCAATATATATATATATATATATATATATATATATATATATATATATATATATATATATATATATATATATAAGAGCGATAACCATCCACACACTGCATGTTGAGCTGGCTATATATACCTACAAATTGACTTGGATAAAAACTACAACTTACGTTCATCTTGTCTCTTTCCTTAATGCTGTGTCTCTTTGATATCTACAGAATGGCAGTACTGACATTATGGATCACGCACTGAAAACGTTTTATAATATTATTCCGGAAAGCTTGAGACACACATTAGCGGGATCACACCAACGTTCATGCAATTACTTCATTTACATTCTTACCCTCATCAGCTTTACTTATCACTATCGTAGTGACAATAAATTTCTTTCATCATCATCAGTCATTATAACCGCATTTGTGATGATGCCTTTATCTTGCCTTAAAACCCTTGATGATTCGCTAATATGTAGCGGTCAGGGTCGAGCTGAGGTGATGGTATGAGCGTTGTTGCCGACGGGTTGAGGTGAGGAATTATACCAGCCGCTCGTCGCCACGTGCCACGCTCTCACAAAGAGATTAGAACGTTGTCTGCTTAGCCTTCCGTGTGAGAACTGGTCCTCTAATGTCTGACAAGGGGCATGACGCTGTCACGTATATACGTCTCTAGGCAAGGACGGGTACACACACCATCTCTTACCACCTGAAATAAGTTTGGGTGTTTGTGCGTATTTTATTCTTCTCATGTATAATCAAAGGGTTTGTTGTGAAGTATTGTCTGTTGGACATAAATAAGTTGATGGTCATAATTACCGTATATTTGTGGTGTATGTGTGGGCTCAGGTCTGGAGCCACACGAGTTATTACAAATGTTATGGTTTGTTTGTTTACCACTTGAGTACTACGGTACGATCCTTGACCACGACAACACCATCATTGAGCACGACATTGCTAGCTCACCACCATGACTCGACCCTTCAACAGGACAGCTCGACCGTACCACGTTTGAGCAAGACAGCACGAATGCACGACCCTTGCCTACCACATGAAGATGGAAAGGTCGTTGCACGTAACTGTACCATCCTGGGTATTATGATCTGGTCTTTTACTGACCTAAGTTCAGCTTAAAGGGCAGGTCATTGTATGATGGAGTCGTGCCGCTGTGCTTGACAGATGTAGCGTGGCGCTCAAGAAATGAAATGAGCCTAGCGACTATGTAATGGCGGAGACCTCCCTCCTCAGACATAGATGACTGGAAAGTTATTATCCACGCACACTCTTCCCCACGCAGCCCCCCCCCCCCCCCCCACAGACACACCATATCACAAACAAGGTATTTGTTGATTATTTGAATGAAAGGTCCCTGAGATAGGCCCAGCAAGAAGCCAGGAGCAGGAAAATGTAGGTCGATGAAGACCAAGTAGCGGGTCTGTACGGTGCAGCTGTTGCCTTCACATCATAACATTAAATTATTATTGTTTATGTTGTCTCCAACATATAATAATAATAATAATAATAATAATAATAATAATGATATTAATTATTAATAATAATGATAATAATAATAATGAATTTGAACTGCTAATAGCATGGCCAAGGTTCCTAGAAAATGCTGATAATAACATTATCAAAAAACATTATTACATAAAAATATGTAATTGACGCAATTCTTTTGAGATGACTATTATTTTTCTCATGATTCCACACTTCCACATGGAATTCTTTTTTGTGCAAATTCGCACAGTTATGAAAATTTGACCTTTCATCTTGGGTGGCAAGTCAAGGATATTTCGTAAGATGTCATCAGGATACATAAATGATTAAAACGATGTTTTATCACAATTCAGAATTACAGTAACTTGAAACAGTTCGGCGATGGTGTTACCTGAACGAGAGTGGGTTTGTAATTTTGTATGATTTTTAACGATGATTTACGTCATGTAGCTTTTGAGGAGATTATAACGTCGTGTGAAGCTATGTGATGACTGGGTCGCCCATACCGATTCATAATCATGATGTTGGTTAGGTTAATAATCCTCTCGTTTTTAATTTTCCAAAAGAAGGAACGGAGAAAGGGGCCAAGAGAGGATGTTCCCTCAAAGACTCAATCCTCTGTTCTTAACGCTACCTCGCTAATGCGGGAAATGGCGAATAGTATGAAAAAAAGAATATATATATATATATATATATATATATATATATATATATATATATATATATATATATATATATATACTATGTAAATATACATTCTAAAAGTAAACTAACCTGATTGGCACTGAAATGAAGTGACATGATTGGTAGTTGGGGGTGGGGTTGCCAGCTGCATGATGACCCACCATTCAGCCGCTGGTGAGGACCCCGGACGCCTCACATGCCACACTCACAGTCACTCTGGGGAGGTTGGGTGGGGTTACTATCACCTCTCCCGTCGTCAGCCCACGGTAGATCATGCGCTCACACGTCCTCCCACACGACTGACCTCCACTCAGGGAGGTACAGGTACTGAGGTGTTACAGGGGCAGGTTTCCATGGTGGTAGACGTGAGGTGGTAAGGGTGGCTGGTGTGGTAGGCTCCTCAGGGAACACCACTGTGGTACTACCCACTGTAATGATGATATAAACAACCACACGTTATGTACTGTTCCCCTGACACATGAATGTAATATTACTACAGCTCGGGTGAGGTACAGTTATGTAATATACATTACAGTTTATTTATTCATTTGCATAATGATGATAATGATAATAGTAATAATGATCACACTGGTAATAATACCTATAATAGTAATAATAATGATATACAACTACTACAACTAGTAATAATGATAGTACTAATAATGAATAACCAGTCATCATACGTGTAGACTGCGAGTGTAATTAAGCAAAATAATTGATGTATCTTTTTCCCCTGACGGTTGAGCGAACCTGAACACCACACAGGTTGGTAGAAACTTGAGAAAAATGGTTTAATCTTATAGCAGTAATTACGTTTCCCTAATACTTAATGATATTACTAAGATCAGTGCCACAAGCTCATCCCAGCTGGTACAGCCCCATCCCAACCATTGTCAACATCATCCCAGCTGGTACAGCCCCATCCCAACCATTGTCAACATCATCCCAGCTGGTACAGCCCCATCCCAACCATTGTCAACATCATCCCAGCTGGTACAGTCCCATCCCAACAATTGTCAACATCATCCCAGCTGGTACAGCCCCATCCCAACCATTGTCAACATCATCCCAGCTGGTACAGCCCCATCCCAACCATTGTCAACATCATCCCAGCTGGTACAGCCCCATCCCAACCATTGTCAACATCATCCCAGCTGGTACAGTCCCATCCCAACCATTGTCAACATCATCCCAGCTGGTACAGTCCCATCCCAACAATTGTCAACATCATCCCAGCTGGTACAGCCCCATCCCAAGCATTGTCATCATCCCAGCTGGTACAGTCCCATCCCAACCATTGTCAACATCATCCCAGCTGGTACAGACCGCTACAAGAACTGCCATTATCAGTGTCAGTAAGTGTTGGACAGTACAATAATCTAACTCACTTTTTATATCAGTAAAGAGTGTTTTATGAACGTCCGCTTTTCATGGCTCCCCTGGTTATTTGCTTGCTCTTCAGTAAACCGTTATTATTAACAATACAGATTTACCAGGATTGTAGTAGTGTTGAAGGAGCTTGCTGACATCGTACACTGTTAGTGCGAACTACAATACATTTATCATTTAACGAAAAAATCAAAGATAATATCGAGGTTAAAATATTTTGATAAGAATGGGAGGCATTGGCAGCTCTCCAAGCTCGTCACTCCACAATGTTTAGTTTTAACCAGTATGATTACTATAGTCCAGCATACTGTGGTCATATGTTGGTAATATAATTGTATCTAAACCCTGGGATATCACAAAATACAGCCTCAGCAGCCGACATGGAGGAGGAGGAGGGAAAACAACCTACGGTGGAGAGCGCTGGGGTAAATAAAACCCTTACTAAGGTCATAGTTGAGGAGTGACCAGCGAAGAAAACGTTTATGTCGTTGGTAGAGAATACAGAGCTAGTTGGTAGATACAAAGCCAATTGGTAGAGTACAGAACCCATTGGTAGAATACAGAACCAGATGATAGAGTACAGAACCAGTTGGTAGAGTACAGAACCATTTGGTAGAATACAGAACCATTTGGTAGAATACAGAACCAGTTGGTAGAATACAGAACCAGTTGGAAGAGTACAGAACCAGTTACGTTGCAGAGGATGAAGACGACTCGAGAGTTGTGGACGGTGGCAGAGAGCACAGAAGGACGGAGGGATTTACGTGCGGAGGGAAATGCAGAGTACAGGAAGTATCTCACGTAGCTATTACATGATCGATGAAGGAATAGTGTGTGTGTGTGTGCAGTGAACACAAGGAGGGAAGGTTTGAGTGTCGAGTTAGAATTAAATGTTAGTAGTTTCAGAGTGTAAATTGGATTAGATACTTTTTTCATTTGTCTCGAATATTCCTTTTTTACTTGATAAGAATATGATTTTTTTCAGTCATTGTTTGAAACAGAATTGTCTCACTGAAACCAGTGGTATAATTGGCTAGATGGCCACTTAATGCATCGTATTGAAACGATAAACACATGTAATGTTTGTATACATACTAAAAGATTGTATTTGGGGTTAGGATAATCTTGGGACATCAGGGAGATTCGTGTGTTCAGTGTTATTAACGGTTATCAGATGACGGTGGAACACGTCAAGTGGTCATTCTTATTGGTCGATTGATAGTTGTAACGTGACAGCACAACCCGTGAACACGACAACACAACCCGTGAACATGAGAGCACAACCCGTGGACATGAGAGCACAACCCGTGGACATGAGAGCACAACCCGTGGACATGAGAGCACAACCCGTGAACATGACAGCACAACCCGTGAACATGACAGCACAACCCGTGAACATGACAGCACAACCCGTGAACATGACAGCACAACCCGTGAACATCACAGCACAACCCGTGAACATGACAGCACAACCCGTGAACATGACAGCACAACCCGTGAACATCACAGCACAACCCGTGAACATGAGAGCACAACCCGTGGACATGAGAGCACAACCCGTGAACATGACAGCACAACCCGTGAACATGACAGCACAACCCGTGAACATGACAGCACAACCCGTGAACATCACAGCACAACCCGTGAACACGATGATACGACCCTTGAGCAAGACGGCATAACCCTTAGATATAATGGCCTTGCATTTTAAGGGTCATATCACTGACCCAACCATTACTCAAGGGTTCTACCGTCGTGCTTAATGGTCGTACGGCCTTGCCCTTGAGGTTAGTTAGTACTATTAACTGGCCTGACTTTGACCGTGTTTGCTCACAGCCATGATGCGCACGTGATCAAGGCACACATGAAGGTGATCCCCCTTCGGAACACTGGTAGCCAACACCTGCCTCGTCTCACACCACAACTGGCTCGCAGTGACCAGTTTATACACACACACACACACACACACACACAGACACACACACACACACACACAGAGGGAGCGTGGGTGACGGGATGGGCAGTAACCCGTCCTTGATCTATGCAGTATACACAATAAACTTATCAATAATGATGATTAACACATTCATGCTCTTATTCTAATCGCTTCAAACCTTCCAAGTGAGGAATGTGTGTGTGTGTGTGTACATTTAACTGTTCCAGTGATTTGCACTGGTAGTTAACGTATGGAACAACCCTGTCAACTTCATCACCTTCTCAAAACACTAACACAAGTTTATTATGAATTTATCTTTACCTGGTAAAGCCTATAAGTTTATCCTTGGAACAAGACTTTCTTGGTTAGTGCTATCTGCTGGTTTAGGTTATCAGATATTATACATTTATTCTCATTCTGAACAGGTCGTCAGTCACATAATAAACTTACTGCTTCATAAGTTGTATTATAATTTTATTAGAATTTGACAAATTTTAGTTATTGAATTTAACTTCCAAACAACAGTAAGACTTCACCACTATGTTACCTACTTCTGGATTACATTCTCTGGAAATATCATGATCTTGTGATCAAATCCTGGATATGAGCTTGTACAATGTTATATACATTGACAAATTTACATACATTTGTAAGTTTTTGATCATTATATTTTCACGTGCGTGGTGTACCGTCAGTAAGAGACGTACCGTCTGACCTGAGCAAAGTGGTGTGTGTCTTTACGGACACCAGCACATATGCCCCTCCTGACCTCAGCTCATCCAGCACATATGCCCCTCCTGACCTCAGCTCATCCACAGAAATATCTGTTATTTTCACTTCCTGAGAAAGATCTTGTTTGTTTTTCTTACTCTTGAGGAATAACTAGTTTGCATCTTCTCCATCATGAAATAACTAATTTATCCTTATCCTTACAAGTAAGTTTATCATCCCCGGCCTGGGATATGATTAGTATTTACCTATTCCATCATGATAAATAAGTAGTAGTAATTTAACTTATTGTTTATTTACCACACGCTGAAAAATGTATTTCCATCGTGAGGGGAAATAATATCACATCCTGGAATATAACTAATTGTTTATATGATATAACTTGAATATAACTAATTGTTTATATATGATATAACTGGAATATAACTAATTGTTTATATATGATATAACTGGAATATAACTAATTGTTTATATGATATGATATAACTGGAATATAACTAATTGTTTATATGATACTAAATAACTTAGCTATCGTTTCTATATCTATAAATAACTAGAAATAACATTCAGGAAATTGATGACAGAATATGTACCACATGTGGCAGGTGTACGTGAGGTGAGGGCTGGCTGGCTGGCTGGAACCTACAAGTTCCCAGATTTTCCTGGATGGCAAGTGTCGCTGGACGACCACCACCACCACCAAGGTAGGGAAGATGTCGTCCCTTCAGCTCCGCCACGTAAGTGTTCGTGATCACTGTAATAGATGTTTAGTACCACACTATGAAGGTCCTGCTCTCCACGGTCCGTGTCACAAGCCTCTTCCTGCTCCTGCCTACAGAGCACCTCCACTGGTCCTCTTTCTCTCACTCACCAAGACGCTCGCCAGGACACGCCAGGAGGGGGGCCAGCCAACCACTATTGACCAGGATGAAGGTCTCCCCTCCTCCGCGGCCTCCCCACCTGGATCAACTAGCGGTGGTCATGCGAGGACGCCTGGCTCCCCGCATGATCACGTCTGGGGAGGAAGACAACACTTCATTACGCAACGGTCACTAACGGTCACTGTGCTCCTCCACTCACCCTTACTGCTTTCTTTACACCCGTATACGCTCTAAACTGAACTTATCAGGCAATGTTATATAGTATTTTACGCCAATATGATGTAAATTCTTCACATTCTCTGGAGATAAGTGTGCTTCTGCTTGCGGTGGCCATAAACGAAAAGTTAAGGAAACTTGGGGGAAGTAATTGAGCGCGTGCACGTCTGCCCAGTCATGTGGCGGACACCTCGGGCTTGGCCGCTACACCGTCGCTCCTGAACTTCTTTTCCTTCTCTCTTTTCATCTTTCGTGACCAGAAAAAAACGTCATTTATGATATACTAAGTTTGGGTGACCAAATGACATACTGAGTTTTGGTTACAGACATTGTAAAACAAATACGAATTCAAATTGGCGCCAAAAACGGCGTCCTTTGGTTGCCATGACAACGCTATGACCGTGACATCTACCGAGGATCATTGGTTCTACCACACGGACGGCCGTGTGTACACATACACTGCACACGAACCATCTTTACACCAGTGAAAGTCAAGTCTCAGAATGATATATGTTAGCTTTAAGAGTTTAGTGTACTCAGATTTTTCGCCCTTATATAACTTTGATATTGTAATTATCGTTTTTGTGATGTGTGTACCTTGGTTAAAGAAGTTATTGAATTCGTTGATTTTTTTTTGTTTGCTAATTGTCCTACAGGAGTACCCCTTCCCCCAAGCACATCATTAGCCTTTGGTAACAAAGCCGTACTGTACTGGAGGATGGTATGCGAAGTGAGAGAGTAACGGAGAGTGTTTTGGTAAAGAGAGAAGAGGTAGTGAAAGCCTTGCATAAGATGAAATGCGTCAAAGTGGCTGGAGTGGGTGATATTGTTGGATTCCTTGAGAAGAGGAGTGTGTTATTGACTGCTTAGTTTGGATTTTCTGGGTATGTATGGATCATGGTGAAGTGCCTGAGGATTGGACAGAGTGCATGTATTACACCGATGTATAAAGGCGAGGGAGAAAAAAGGTGAGTGTTCAAACTATAAAGGTATAAGCTTGAGTATATCTGGAAAGTTGTATGTGAGGGTAGTGACTGAGGGAGTGAAGGCACGTACAGAGCATCAGATTGGTTTTGAGGGGGGGGGGGACAGCGTGGCTGCAGAAGTGGTAAAGGTTGTGTGGATCAGGTGTTTGCTTTAAGGATATGTATATTATTTTTATTTATTATACTTTGTCGCTGTCTCCCGCGTTTGCGAGGTAGCGCAAGGAAACAGACGAAAGAAATGGCCCAACCCCCCCCCCCCCATACACATGTATATACATACGTCCACACACGCAAATATACATACCTACACAGCTTTCCATGGTTTACCCCAGACGCTTCACATGCCTTGATTCAATCCACTGACAGCACGTCAACCCCTGTATACCACATCGCTCCAATTCACTCTATTCCTTGCCCTCCTTTCACCCTCCTGCATGTTCAGGCCCCGATCACACAAAATCCTTTTCACTCCATCTTTCCACCTCCAATTTGGTCTCCCTCTTCTCCTCGTTCCCTCCACCTCCGACACATATATCCTCTTGGTCAATCTTTCCTCACTCATTCTCTCCATGTGCCCAAACCATTTCAAAACACCCTCTTCTGCTCTCTCAACCACGCTCTTTTTATTTCCACACATCTCTCTTACCCTTACGTTACTTACTCGATCAAACCACCTCACACCACACATTGTCCTCAAACATCTCATTTCCAGCACATCCATCCTCCTGCCCACAACTCTATCCATAGCCCACGCCTCGCAACCATACAACATTGTTGGAACCACTATTCCTTCAAACATACCCATTTTTGCTTTCCGAGATAATGTTCTCGACTTCCACACATTTTTCAAGGCTCCCAAAATTTTCGCCCCCTCCCCCACCCTATGATCCACTTCCGCTTCCATGGTTCCATCCGCTGACAGATCCACTCCCAGATATCTAAAACACTTCACTTCCTCCAGTTTTTCTCCATTCAAACTCACCTCCCAATTGACTTGACCCTCAACCCTATTGTACCTAATAACCTTGCTCTTATTCACATTTACTCTTAACTTTCTTCTTCCACACACTTTACCAAACTCCGTCACCAGCTTCTGCAGTTTCTCACATGAATCCGCCACCAGCGCTGTATCATCAGCGAACAACAACTGACTCACTTCCCAAGCTCTCTCATCCCCAACAGACTTCATACTTGCCCCTCTTTCCAAGACTCTTGCATTTACCTCCCTAACAACCCCATCCATAAACAAATTAAACAACCATGGAGACATCACACACCCCTGCCGCAAACCTACATTCACTGAGAACCAATCACTTTCCTCTCTTCCTACACGTACACATGCCTTACATCCTCGATAAAAACTTTTCACTGCTTCTAACAACTTGCCTCCCACACCATATATTCTTAATACCTTCCACAGAGCATCTCTATCAACTCTATCATATGCCTTCTCCAGATCCATAAATGCTACATACAAATCCATTTGCTTTTCTAAGTATTTCTCACATACATTCTTCAAAGCAAACACCTGATCCACACATCCTCTACCACTTCTGAAACCACACTGCTCTTTCCCAATCTGATGCTCTGTACCTGCCTTCACCCTCTCAATCAATACCCTCCCATATAATTTACCAGGAATACTCAACAAACTTATACCTCTGTAATTTGAGCACTCACTCTTATCCCCTTTGCCTTTGTACAATGGCACTATGCACGCATTCCGCCAATCCTCAGGCACCTCACCATGAGTCATACATACATTAAATAACCTTACCAACCAGTCAACAATACAGTCACCCCCTTTTTTAATAAATTCCACTGCAATACCATCCAAACCTGCTGCCTTGCCGGCTTTCATCTTCCGCAAAGCTTTTACTACCTCTTCTCTGTTTACCAAATCATTTTCCCTAACCCTCTCACTTTGCACACCACCTCGACCCAAACACCCTATATCTGCCACTCTGTCATCAGACACATTCAACAAACCTTCAAAATACTCATTCCATCTCCTTCTCACATCACCACTACTTGTTATCACCTCCCCATTTACGCTCTTCACTGAAGTTCCCATTTGCTCCCTTGTCTTACGCACCTTATTTACCTCCTTCCAGAACATCTTTTTATTCTCCCTAAAATTTACTGATACTCTCTCACCCCAACTCTCATTTGCCCTTTTTTTCACCTCTTGCACCTTTCTCTTGACCTCCTGTCTCTTTCTTTTATACTTCTCCCACTCAATTGCATTTTTTCCCTGCAAAAATCGTCCAAATGCCTCTCTCTTCACTTTCACTAATACTCTTACTTCTTCATCCCACCACTCACTTCCCTTTCTAAACAGCCCACCTCCCACTCTTCTCATGCCACAAGCATCTTTTGCGCAATCCATCACTGATTCCCTAAATACATCCCATTCCTCCCCCACTCCCCTTACTTCCATTGTTCTCACCTTTTTCCATTCTGTACACAGTCTCTCCTGATACTTCCTCACACAGGTCTCCTTCCCAAGCTCACTTACTCTCACCACCTTCTTCACCCCAACATTCACTCTTCTTTTCTGAAAACCCATACTAATCTTCACCTTAGCCTCCACAAGATAATGATCAGACATCCCTCCAGTTGCACCTCTCAGCACATTAACATCCAAAAGTCTCTCTTTCGCACGCCTGTCAATTAACACGTAATCCAATAACGCTCTCTGGCCATCTCTCCTACTTACATAAGTATACTTATGTAAGGATATGTATATGGTATTTATGGATTGTAACAAAGTATATGATAGGATTGGTAGATATGTGTTTTATGGAAGGTCTTAAGAATATATAGTATGAGAGGTAAGCTGCTAGATGCAGTAAACACTTTTTGCAATGGGTGTACTGCCTGTGTACGAGTAGGAAGAAAGGAGAGTGATTGGTACAAAGTGGAGGATGGTCTGCGACACGGGTGTGTGATGTCAACATGGCGCTTAATATGTTTATGGATGGGGTGGCGAGAGGTATATGCAAGAGCCTTGGAGAAAGGAGCGAGTCTGCAGTCTAGGGGGGGGGGGGGGGATGGAAGGTGTCAATAAGTCAATTAGTTGTTATTTGCTGATGGTACAGCACTGGTGGCAGATTCTAGTGAGGAACTGAAGAAGTTGGTGACTGACTGTGGGAGTGTGTGAAAGAATGAAGTTGAGAGTATATGTGAATAGGAGCAAGTTGATTAGGTTTTATAGGGTTGAAGGAGAGGTTAGGTGGTTGAGTGAGTTTAAACAGAGAAAATTTGGAGGAAGTAATGTTTTAGGTACCTGGGAGTGGACATGTTGATAGATGGAGCCATGGAAGTAAGTCATTGGAGGGGGCGTAGGTTTTGGGAGCATTGAAGAATGTGTGGAGAGGTCATCTGGGAGGGCGAAAATGGGTATACCCCATTATATATATATATATATATATATATATATATATATATATATATATATATATATATATATATATATATATATTCCTATGAGTCCACGGGAAAATGAAACACGAAAACTTTTCGTGTTTCATTTTCCCCGTGGACTCATAGGAATATCTTGATCACGCGCAAAATTGTGATCCTTCCCAATATATATATATATATATATATATATATATATATATATATATATATATATATATATATATATAATATATATATATATATATATATATATATTTTTTTTTTTTTTTTTTTTTTTTTTCATACTACTCGCCATTTCCCGCGATAGCGAGGTAGCGTTAAGAACAGAGGACTGGGCCTTTTTTGGAATATCCTCACCTGGCCCCCTCTGTTCCTTCTTTTGGAAAATTAAAAAAAAAAAAGAGAGAGGGGAGGATTTCCAGCCCCCCGCTCCCTCCCCTTTTAGTCGCCTTCTACGACACGCAGGGAATACGTGGGATGTATTCTTAATCCCCTATCCCCAGGGATAATATATATATATATATATATATATATATATATATATATATATATATATATATATATATATATATATATATATTTGCTTTGTCGCTGTCTCCCACGTTTGCGAGGTAGCGCAAGGAAACAGACGAAAGATATGGCCCAACCCACCCCCATACACATGTATATACATACACGTCCACACACGCCAATATACATACCTACACAGCTTTCCATGGTTTACCCCAGACGCTTCACATGCCCTGATTCAATCCACTGACAGCACGTCAACCCCGGTATACCACATCGATCCAATTCACTCTATTCCTTGCCCTCCTTTCACCCTCCTGCATGTTCAGGCCCCGATCACACAAAATCTTTTTCACTCCATCTTTCCACCTCCAATTTGGTCTCCCACTTCTCCTCATTCCCTCCACCTCCGACACATATATCCTCTTGGTCAATCTTTCCTCACTTATTCTCTCCATGTGCCCAAACCATTTCAAAAGACCCTCTTCTGCTCTCTCAACCACGCTCTTTTTATTTCCACACATCTCTCTTACCCTTACGTTACTTACTCGATCAAACCACCTCACACCACACATTGTCCTCAAACATCTCATTTCCAGCACATCCACCCTCCTGCGCACAACTCTATCCATAGCCCACGCCTCGCAACCATACAAAATTGTTGGAACCACTGTTCCTTCAAACATACCCATTTTTGCTTTCCGAGATAATGTTCTCGACTTCCACACATTCTTCAAGGCTCCCAGGATTTTCGCCCCCTCCCCCACCCTATGATCCACTTCCGCTTCCATGGTTCTATCCGCTGCCAGATCCACTCCCAGATATCTAAAACACTTTACTTCCTCCAGTTTTTCTCCATTCAAACTTACCTCCCAATTGACTTGACCCTCAACCCTACTGTACCTAATAACCTTGCTCTTATTCACATTTACTCTTAACTTTCTTCTTTCACACACTTTACCAAACTCAGTCACCAGCTTCTGCAGTTTCTCACATGAATCAGCCACAAGCGCTGTATCATCAGCGAACAACAACTGACTCACTTCCCAAGCTCTCTCATCCACAACAGACTTCATACTTGCCCCTCTTTCCAAAACTCTTGCATTCACCTCCCTAACAACCCCATCCATAAACAAATTAAACAACCATGGAGACATCACACACCCCTGCCGCAAACCTACACTCACTGATAACCAATCACTTTCCTCTCTTCCTACACGTACACATGCCTTACATCCTCGATAAAAACTTTTCACTGCCTCTAACAACTTGCCTCCCACACCATATATTCTTAATACCTTCCACAGAGCATCTCTGTCAACTCTATCATATGCCTTCTCCAGATCCATAAATGCTACATACAAATCCATTTGCTTTTCTAAGTATTTCTCACATACATTCTTCAAAGCAAACACCTTATCCACACATCCTCTACCACTTCTGAAACCACACTGCTCTTCCCCAATCTGATGCTCTGTACATGCCTTCACCCTCTCAATCAATACCCTCCCATATAATTTACCAGGAATACTCAACAGACTTATACCTCTGAAATTTGAGCACTCACTCTTATCCCCTTTGCCTTTGTACAATGGCACTATGCACGCATTCCGCCAATCCTCAGGCACCTCACTATGAGTCATACATACATTAAATAACCTTACCAACCTGTCAATAATACATATATATATATATATATATATATATATATATATATATATATATATATATATATATCTTTTCTTTCATACTATTCGCCATTTCCCGCGTTAGCGAGGTAGCGTTAAGAATAGAGGACTGGGCCTTTGAGGGAACATCCTCACTTGGCCCCCTTCTCTGTTCCTTCTTTTGGAAAATTAAAAGAAAACGAGAGGGGAGGATTTCCAGCCCCCCCTCTCCCAGCAGGTTTGGATGGTATTGCAGTGGAATTTATTAAAAAAGGGGGTGACTGTATTATTGACTGGTTGGTAAGGTTATTTAATGTATGTATGACTCATGGGGAGGTGCCTGAGGATTGGCGGAATGCGTGCATAGTGCCATTGTACAAAGGCAAAGGGGATAAGAGTGAGTGCTCAAATTTCAGTATTCCTGGTAAATTATATGGGAGGGTATTGATTGAGAGGGTGAAGGCTTGTACAGAGCATCAGATTGGGAAAGAGCAGTGTGGTTTCAGAAGTGGTAGAGGATGTGTGGATCAGGTGTTTGCTTTGAAGAATGTATGTGAGAAATATTTAGAAAAGCAAATGGATTTGTATGTAGCATTTATGGATCTGGAGAAGGCATATGATAAGAGTTGATAGAGATGCTCTGTGGAAGGTATTAAGAATATATGGTGTGGGCGGCAAGTTGTTAGAAGCAGTGAAAAGTTTTTATCGAGGTTGTAAGGCATGTGTACGTGTAGGAAGAGAGGAAAGTGATTGGTTTTCAGTGAATGTAGGTTTGCGGCAGGGGTGTGTGATGTCTCCAAGGTTGTTTAATTTGTTTATGGATGGGGTTGTTAGGGAGGTGAATGCAAGAGTTTTGGAAAGAGGGGCAAGTATGAAGTCTGTTGTGGATGAGAGAGCTTGGGAAGTGAGTCAGTTGTTGTTCGCTGATGATACAGCGCTTGTGGCTGATTCATGTGAGAAACTGCAGAAGCTGGTGACTGAGTTTGGTAAAGTGTGTGAAAGAAGAAAGTTAAGAGTAAATGTGAATAAGAGCAAGGTTATTAGGTACAGTAGGGTTGAGGGTCAAGTCAATTGGGAGGTAAGTTTGAATGGAGAAAAACTGGAGGAAGTAAAGTGTATTAGATATCTGGGAGTGGATCTGGCAGCGGATGGAACCATGGAAGCGGAAGTGGATCATAGGGTGAGGGAGGGGGCGAAAATCCTGGGAGCCTTGAAGAATGTGTGGAAGTCGAGAACATTATCTCGGAAAGCAAAAATGGGTATGTTTGAAGGAATAGTGGTTCCAACAATTTTGTATGGTTGCGAGGCGTGGACTATGGATAGAGTTGTGCGCAGGAGTGTGGATGTGCTGGAAATGAGATGTTTGAGGACAATGTGTGGTGTGAGGTGGTTTGATCGAGTAAGTAACGTAAGGGTAAGAGAGATGTGTGGAAATAAAAAGAGCGTGGTTGAGAGAGCAGAAGAGGGTCTTTTGAAATGGTTTGGGCACATGGAGAGAATAAGTGAAGAAAGATTGACCAAGAGGATATATGTGTCGGAGGTGGAGGGAACGAGGAGAAGTGGGAGACCAAATTGGAGGTGGAAAGATGGAGTGAAAAAGATTTTGTGTGATCGGGGCCTGAACATGCAGGAGGGTGAAAGGAGGGCAAGGAATAGAGTGAATTGGATCGATGTGGTATACCGGGGTTGACGTGCTGTCAGTGGATTGAATCAGGGCATGTGAAGCGTCTGGGGTAAACCATGGAAAGCTGTGTAGGTATGTATATTTGCGTGTGTGGACGTATGTATATACATGTGTATGGGGGTGGGTTGGGCCATTTCTTTCGTCTGTTTCCTTGCGCTACCTCGCAAACGCGGGAGACAGCGACAAAGCCAAAAAAAATAAAAGATATATATATATATATATATATATATATATATATATTTATATATATATATATATATATATATATATATATATATATATATATATATATATATATATATATATATTTATATATATATATATATATATATATATATATATATATATATATATATATATATATATATATATATATGTATATTTTGTTTCCCCTTTTTTTTTTTTTATACTTTGTCGCTGTCTCCCGCGTTTGCGAGGTAGCGCAAGGAAACAGACGAAAGAAATGGCCCAACCCCCCCCCCCCTCCCCATACACATGTACATACACACGTCCACACACGTCCCTTTTAGAAAGTTAAAATACAAGGAGGGGAAGGGAGGGTTTCCAGTCCCCTTTAGTCGACTTCTGCGACACGCGGGATCACTGGGAAGTATTCCTCCCCTATCCCCCCCCCCTCTCTCTCTCTCTCTCTCTCTCTCTCTCTCTCTCTCTCTCTCTCTCTCTCTCTCTCTCTCTCTCCATAATTGATCGCCGTTTTCCGCGTTATCGAGTTAGCGTCAGGAAGACACATAAAGGCCACATCCACTCGCATAATTGAAGATTTTTTTTAAGTAAATGTTCTTCAGATCACAGGTTCGAAAATCCGTTCGTGATGTGACGTCACAATAATACTTAGCAATCCGGATTCCTTAAAAACAATACAAGAGACTAGAAGTTTAATCTCGTGTTGGGTCACTTTATCCCTAAGTGAAAAATATACAACAGAATTAGAAAAGGAAGAAAACATGTGATCAGAATTGAATTGAATTCAAGAAGAAACGTTTAACAAGACGACATTAGAGGAAGTGTCCATAATTTCAAGGAGCAATATAATTGTGTTAGAAGTGTATGAGTTTGAGACATATGTAGTAAGATTTTCCCCCACGTCAGTATGCCCACCATCAAGTTTACTGAAGTGCTCTCATTCTCCAGTGAAGATCCGGTAGGTGTATAACGGTGAGACCTGTACACTGTTGGTCAATTGATTGAAAATGGCTGAAGTTAAACGTCCGGACAGTTGGCGCCAATTTCTACATTTGTGCTTTTGGTCATATTAAATTTTAAGTGGTTGTGTTTATTATGCCACCTGATAGTGTAAATAGCCTTACTACTCACTGGTGATGATTGTGTCATCAGTTGTGGTTCAAATTCCGTTTGTCTCTGTTGCTGACGCCTCGATATAATTGCTCTAAATGTTGTTTTGCCGACTTCGGCACCAGTTTTGCCAGCTTGTCATAACCAGTGGGTCTAATGATATATGATTGATGCTTATATAATGCTTTCTCATCATTGGATATACTAATGATTTCTCATTATCATCTAAACTAGGTATTATGTGATTTGTATCATTTATCAATTTAGCTTTAAAGCAAAACTAGCAATGAAAAATTGCTACTTATGTTTTAGGTTCTTTAAATAGTTTGTTATTGTTACAGAAATACCTTTGGAGCATGATTTGGAACTTTAGATATTACTGAATGATATTTAAAAAAGACGATAGATGAGGGTCATGTTCATTAGGGTAAATATGAGATTGATTAATGTAAAGGAAGGCAGTTTACTTTTAAGATATTTTGAGAAAGTTCAAAACTTACCTAATCTCAGGTAGTATATTAAATGATAGTAGAAATATAACAGCATTACATGACCCTCTGTTGGGGATCATGTTATGGTGTCAATTTGCTTACATTTGGCAGTGTGACATGTTAATACTAGAAAGCTGGAAATTAAGGTAATTATTGGTCAGGTAGGGAGGTCAGATCAGGCCTTCATAGGTAATGTTGATTTTTTACAAGTGTATTACTTACTTTTACTTAATTTAGCCTTATATTTTGCCTTATATATTATATTTTACCTTATATATTACTGGGAGTTCTGGGAGCGTTAAAAAATGTGTGGAAGGCAAGAACATTATCTTGGAAAGCAAAAATGGGTATGTTTGAAGGAATTGTGGTTCCAACAGTGTTATATGGTTGCGAGGCATGGGCTATAGATAGAGTTGTGCGGAGGAGGGTGGATTTGTTGGAAATGAGATGTTTGAGGACAATATGTGGTGTGAGGTGGTTTGATCGATTAAGTAATGAAAGGGCAAGAGAGATTTTATTATTTTTTTTTGCTTTCTTGCTGTTTCCCGCGTAAGCGAGGTAGCGCAAGGAAACAGATGAAAGAATGGCCCAACCCACCCACATACTCATGTATATACATACACGTCCACACACGCAGATATACATGCCTATACATCTCAATGTACACATATATATACACACACAGACATATACATATATACACATGTACATAATCCATACTGTCTGCCTTTATTTATTCCCATCGCCACCTCGCCGCACATGGAATAACAACCCCCTCCCCCCTCATGTGTGCGAGATAGTGCTAGGAAAAGACAACAAAGGCCCCATTCGTTCACACTCAGTCTCTAGCTGTCATGTAATAATACACCGAAACCACAGCTCCCTTTCCACATCCAGGCCCCACAGAACTTTCCATGGTTTACCTCAGACAATTCACATGCCCTGATTCAATCCATTGACAGCACGTCAACCCCGGTATACCACATCGTTCCAATTCACTCTATTCCTTGCACGCCTTTCACCCTCCTGCATGTTCAGGCCCGGATCACTCAAAATCTTTTTCACTCCATCTTTCCACCTCCAATTTGGTCTCCCACTTCTCCTCGTTCCCTCCGCCTCTGACACATATATCCTCTTTGTCAATCTTTCCTCACTCATTCTCTCCATGTGACCAAACCATTTCAAAAGACCCTCTTCTGCTCTCTCAACCACACTTTTTTTTTTATTTCCACACATCTCTCTTACCCTATTATTACTTACTCGATCAAACCACCTCACACCACATATTGTCCTCAAACATCTCAATTCCAGCACATCCACCCTCCTCTGCACAACTCTATCCATAGCCCACACCTCGCAACCATACAACATTTGCTGGAACCACTATTCCTTCAAACATACCACTTTTGCTTTCCAAGATAATGTTCTCGACTTCCAAACATTCTTCAAGGCTCCCAGAATTTTTGCCCCCTCCCCCACCCTATGATTCACTTCCGCTTCCATGGTTCCATCTGCTGCCAGATCCACTCCCAGATATCTAAAACACTTTACTTCCTCCAGTTTTTCTCCATTCAAACTTACCTCCCAATTGACTTGACCCTCAACCCTACTGTACCTAATAACCTTGATCTTATTCACATTTACTCTTAAGTTTCTTCTTTCACACACTTTACCAAATTCCGTCACCAGCTTCTGCAGTTTCTCACATGAATCAGCCACCAACGCTGTATCATCAGCGAACAACAACTGACTCACTTCCCAAGCTCTCTCATCCACAACAGACTGCATACTTGCCCCTCTTTCCAAAACTCTTGCATTCACCTCCCTAACAACCCCATCCATAAACAAATTAAACAACCATGGGGACATCACACACCCCTGCCGCAAACCTACATTCACTGAGAACCAGTCACTTTCCTCTCTTCCTACACGTATACATGCCTTACAGCTTCGATAAAAACTTTTCACTGCTTCTAACAACTTGCCGCCCACACCATATATTCTTAATACTTTCCACAGAGCATCTCTATCAACTCTATCATATGCCTTCTCCAGATCCATAAATGCTACATACAAATCCATTTGCTTTTCTAAGTATTTCTCACATACATTCTTCAAAGCAAACACCTGATCCACACATCCTCTACCACTTCTGAAACCACACTGCTCTTCCCCAATCTGATGCTCTGTACATGCCTCCACCCTCTCAATCAATACCCTCCCATATAATTTACCAGGAATACTCAACAGACTTATACCTCTGTAATTTGAGCACTCACTCTTTTCCCCTTTGCCTTTTTACAATGGCACTATGCAAGCATTCCGCCAATCCTCAGTCACCTCACCATGAATCATTTATTTATTTATTTTATTTATTTTGCTTGGTCGCTGTCTCCCGCATTTGCAAGGTTGTGCAAGGAAACAGACGAAAGAAATGGCCCAACCCACCCCCATACACATGTATATACATACACGTCCACACACGCAAATATACATACCCATACATCTCATTGTACACATATATATACACACACAGGCACCTACATATATACACATGCACCCAATTCACACTGTCTGCCTTTATGAATCATACATACATTAGATAACCTTACCAACCAGTCAACAATACAGTCACCCCCTTTTTTAATAAATTCCACTGCAGTACCATCCAAACCTGCTGCCTTGCCGGCTTTCATCTTCCGCAAAGCTTTAACTACCTCTTCTCTGTTTACCAAATCATTTTCCCTAACCCTCTCACTTTGCACACCACCTCGACCAAAACACCCTACATCTGCCACTCTATCATCAAACACATTCAACAAACCTTCAAGATACTCACTCCATCTCCTCACATCACCACTACTTGTTATTACCTCCCCATCACCCCCCTTCACTGAAGTTCCCATTTGCTCCCTTGTCTTATGCACTTTATTTACCTCCTTCCAAAACATCTTTTTATTCTCCCTAAAATTTAATGATACTCTCTCACCCCAACCCTCATTTGCCCTCTTTTTCACCTCTTGCACCTTTCTCTTGACCTCTTGCCTCTTTTATACATCTCCCACTCATTTGCATTTTTTCCCTGCAAAAATTGTCAAAATGCCTCTCTCTTCTCTTTCACTAATAATCTTACTTCTTCATCCCACCACTCACTACCCTTTCTAATCAACCCACCTCCCACACTCCTCATGCCACAAGCATCTTTTGTGTGAGCCATCACTGCTTCCTTAAATACATCTCATTCCTCCCCCACTCCCCTTACCTCCTTTGTTCTCACCTTTTTCCATTCTGTACTCAGTCTGTCCTGGTACTTCCTCACACAAGTCTCCTTCCCAAGCTCACTTACTTTCACCACTCTCTTCACCCCAACATTCTGTCTTCTTTTCTGAAAACCCCTACAAATCTTCACCTTCGCCTCCACAAGATAATGATCAGACATCCCTCCAGTTGCACCTCTCAGCACATTAACATCCAAAAGTCTCTCTTTCGCGTGCCTATCAATTAACATGTAATCCAATAACGCTCTCTGACCATCTCTCCTACTTACATACGTATACTTATGTATATCTCTCTTTTTAAACCAGGTATTCCCAATCACCAGTCCTTTTTCAGCACATAAATCTACAAGCTCTTCACCATTTCCATTTACAACACTGAACACCCCATGTATACCAATTATTCCCTCAACTGCCACATTACTCACCTTTGCATTCAAATCACCCATCACCATAACCCGGTCTTGTGCATCAAAACCACTAACACTCATTCAGCTGCTCCCAAAACACTTGCCTCTCATGATCTTTCTTCTCATGCCCAGGTGCATATGCACCAATAATCACCCATCTCTCTCCATCAACTTTCAGTTTTACCCATATCAATCTAGAATTTACTTTCTTACACTCTATCACATACTCCCACAACTCCTGATTCAGGAGTAGTGCTACTCCTTCCCTTGCTCTTGTCCTCTCACTAACCCCTGACTTTACTCCCAAGACATTCCGAAACCACTCTTCCCCTTTACCCTTGAGCTTCGTTACACTCATAGCCAAAACATCCAGGTTCCTCTCCTCAAACATACTACCTATCTCTCCTTTTTCTCATCTTGGTTACATCCACACACATTTAGACACCCCAATCTGAGCCTTTGAGGAGGATGAGCACTCCCTGCGTGACTCCTTCTTCTGTTTCCCCTTTTAGAAAGTTAAAATACAAGGAGGGGAGGGTTTCTAGCCCCCTGCTCCTGTCCCCTTTAGTCGCCTTCTACGACACATGAGGAATGCATGGGAAGTATTCTTTCTCCCCTATCCCCAGGGATAAGAGAGATGTGTGGTAATAAAAAGATTGTGGTTGAGAGAGCAGAAGAGGGTGTTTTGAAATAGTTTGGTCACATGGAGGGAATGAGTGAGGAAAGATTGGCAAAGAGGATATATGTGTCAGAGGTGGAGCGAATGAGAAGTGGGAGACCAAATTGGAGGTGGAAGGATGGAGTGAAAAAGATTTTCAGTGATCGGGGCCTGAACATGCAAGAGGGTGAAAGGTGTGCAAGGAATAGAGTGAATTGGAATGATGTGGTATACCAGGGTTGACGTTTTGTCAATAGATTGAACTAGGGCATGTGAAGCATCTGAGGTAGACCATGGAAAGTTTTGTGGGGCCTGGATGTGGAAAGGGAGTTGTGGTTTCTGTGCATTATACATGACAGCTAAAGACTGAGTGTGAACGAATGTGGCCTTTGTTGTCTTTTCCTAGCGCTACCTCGCGCGCATGCAGGGGAAGAAGGTTGTCATTTCATGTGTGGCGGGGTGGCGACGGGAATGAATAAAGGCTGCAAGTATGAATTATGTACATTTGTATATATGTATATGTCTGCGTTTGTATATTTATATGTATACATTGAAATGTATAGGTATGTATATGTGCATGTATGGACGTGTATGTATATACATGTCTATGTTGGTGGGTTAGGCCATTCTTTCGTCTGTTTCCTTGCGCTACCTCGCTGACGCGGGAGACAGCGACAAAGTATAATAAATATATATAGATAAATATTACTGCCATTTTATGCAGTAATTTTTAATAGAATATCAAGCTTCAGATCATCCTTCTTAGATTTTTCTGTAATCAGTGAATTATATAAATTGCCTAAATGATAAAGTGCCATATCCCAAAATTAGTTTCATTGTAGAACTAAACTGGAGAACTGCAGTGACTTGTTCAAGAGTTTGCAATATTTGTTCACAACATTGGCATTCCTTTCACTGGTGCAACATTAAGCTTTGCACTATACATGGTGGAACCTTAGGATTTGTTAAGCTAAGTTAGGTTGAATAGGTTAAGAAACAAAAGGTAAAGTAGGATAGGTTCTGTAGGTAAGGTTTCATGGTAATGTCGATGAAAACAGATAAATGTTCTGAGTGACAGATTTTGATGAAAGTGGTCCATTGAAATTCTCAGTCTGTAATGTTGATATAGAGGGTGGGATTTTAGCTGTAGCACCTCCTATGATAATGAATATTAAGTAAATCCTTGCTCCTTCATGAGGTTAGGTGAGGTTTTCATAGACGAACCACTTTTAAAGAAATCAACTAAACTTAAGAAAAACCACACCTAACATGACATACTGTCCAAAATGTACAGTAGAAATATACCAGCATTAAAGTGGTCTGCTGTTGGATATTGCATGACTGATTGTTATGTTACCTGCTCGTTAACATTCATTGACATTTGTGCTGTGCACAGTCATGGATGTGAGTAGTATATTTTAATAAGAATATTGAATGTTAAGATAAACATAAAGTGTAAGAGGTTTTCATAAGTTCATTTATTTGATTTATTAGTGTGTACCTACTTTTATAGTAATCCAGTATTTTCCTTGACATACATAACCATCACTACCATTACCTTTTTTAACTCCTGAACATTCCTTTAGGTTATTCTTTCCAATACTCAAACTCTGTTTATGCTTTGTGGTTTCAAAGACATTCATATATCAATGAGAAAAATCACCTCTGAAGTATTTTTGGTCTGCTTCTTTAACTGTAATAACATGTAGAAATGTTGTAAATGTTTCATCACAGTGCACTAAAAAGTGTGAGTAATGCCTGCGTGTCAAGTGAATTGCTGCTGTGCATGTTTTATCATTCAGTACCTAATTATTTACATCTGATTAATGTTTCATCATACAGAAAATTCTTTCCTGGCCATAACCAATGTTGTTTAGTGGCAAAATTGCCTTGTTTTTCCTCCCACCCCCTGCAATTGAAAAAGAAATAAATAAAAAAAACCTGCCTCATCTTGGTCAGTTTTTGATGCTGCAACAGTCACTGTCCATAGAATCTGTCTCCACACAATCTGAAGACATCTTTATCATCAAATAATTCATGATCAGGCTGGTCCTCTAAAGTTAGATAGTTGTTGCTCAATTTCCTTCTTAGAAAACTCATGATAATTTACTCTCATTGTCATGTCTGGAGGATGGCTGACTGTGGGAAGATCAGATTGAGTGTTGCCACTTCAGTCACCACCCAGGCTCAAGTGCATGGCCTTGCAATAGAGGTGCAGCAATGTCTAAATATCCATTTAGAGGCATTATTTAGCTTACATAAATGTCTCTGGAGGCATTCAGGGGTGGATACTTTTCAGTTGAATAAAATGTTTAAATCATGCTCTGCAACTGTTTCTGTATTGTCTGAACACCTTTAGCATTGCAGAAAAAAAATTATATTATATCCAAAATTAATAGCTATGTGGAGCTGATTGAGACCTTTACCAAAATTGATGCTCAGTAACCAAACATTTAGCTGTAGCATATGAAGAAATATACAAACTACTAGTTTCAATCTTTTGCAGTGAGTTTGTAACTGAAAGATGCATATTTATTCAAAGACAGAACATTGTGTTTCAGAGTCTACTTCATACTGAAATGTACATGTTTACAAGTGCTATGGGTAAAGTTGTAGTGATGCCAGAAATCTAACTGGAATATTGCTCACTTTATTAGTAATGGTAGTCTACCAGTATTGTAACTGATGTCTTATGTAGTACAGTTTAGCCGTGCAAGTGAATGTTAATCAGTTTTGTGGTACAGATATAGATTTTCCTGGTGACTGCTGTAGGTATGAGAGGATGAAAATATATCACTGATAATTTAAAACTTCTGTAGTAATCTGCCTAAGGATTCAGTATATTACATCCCTCTTTAGGAAATCTCTCATTAGGTTAGATTAGTAAAACATATCTATGATATTCAGCTAAAACCTTTATTAGACAGTATCTTTTCTTAGATCTGGTCAGTCTCTTGTGTGACCTTCATAAGAGGGCAATTTAGATCAAAGACCAAATTGCTGATAAGGGTAAGGTTATTTTTCTTGCAAAATCTCACTTCTTTTGTGTGAGAATTCATACTGATGATCATAAGGCCCAGTCCAGTGGTAAAAAATATAGGCTTAGAAGTATGAAAAATCATTCCTTTACTCTTGGTAGAGCTCTGAATAATCATTTATTTCTCAGTCTCCCTGTTTCCCTCCTTCCCAATTGAAAAACTATTTCTTGAGCACTAACAGTAAAATATCTAAGGGACAGATGGTGCCACCTGCAGTTTCATGGATGTGATGGTGTATGGTAGATAGAGTTTTATAAAGGAACTTTAGCAGCCTTTGTAAATATCATGGTAGCCAAATTCTCTTGTTGAATCCTTTTAAGGATATAGGTGTATCCTCATGATTAAATGCTGCTTGTTAAACCAGTTTACTTTAATACAGCCGAAGAATTCACTTCCTTCATCAGATAATTGTGTACTTGACCAGTTTCCTGTGCAGTTTTGTATGCTTATTAAACTATTGTAAGAGAATTTTCACCTTAATTTTTCACCCCATGTGCAGTATATCTTCTCAAATCCAAACACTATGAATGCAGGATCCCACAGAACCCAGACATTTTGAAAACAATCAGGTTCCCGTGTTCCACATAGGCACTGGGAAAAAGCCATTCTTTGTTGTGGACATTTTATCCTAGTTGTGCAATTGATTGTAGGCAATTTTCTCACAAAACCTGGAATACCTCAGTTTTAACACATTTACAATCCAGTTAGTCCAGGTATGGGGAGATACAGTATGCTGTATGCATACAAGATTGTAGAGAAAGTTAAGAGATGGGGCCCTAGGAGCATGAAATTTCCACACCATAATTGCTCAAACAGATAACTGATATATAATTTGTTAGTTTTTCTTCATTTGATGTACAATTCAACTGATGTATCCTCCATTTGTAAAAGTTTGTATTTTGAATGTTGATTATTTCTTATGCTCTCAGAATCATCCAGCAGAGAACCTGCTATCTTCAGAAACATTCCGTAAGTGGAAATGTGCTCCAGGTACTGTTGGTAATCAGTCTACTGTCACGATGAAGTTGGAACGATTAAGTTCCATCCACTCCATTGACATTGGCAATGAAGGTTCAGCATTTGTTGAAGTGTTAGTTGGCAGAGAAGGAGCTGGAGATTTCCAGGTTAGTAAAACTTATAGGATTATTTGCCATAATTTATAGCATTCAGTACTCAGCCAATGAAACTGGATTTCGTTTTACACATGATGTGTTTATTGAAGTCTAATGAAGAAAGCTGAATGTATCATTAATTCCTGTTGCTGATATTGTTTTTGCAATAAACTTTTCTCATATAGGATTGTCATTTCCTTATTCTGTATCAAGAAAGTTCTTTGCGAATTATAATTGTAAGGGAGTTATTGCCATTATCCTGTGTAGTTTTATTTATAGTGTTTAAAATGAAAAACAGTATGTATAGATTGTGTCTACCTATCTGTCTGTGTATCTCTCTATCTATCTATCTATATCCAATTGTATATCCTGTGCCTGTTCCCACCTGGAACCCCCTCAGGGGGATGGCCATGGCAATAGAGTCTCCATAACTTGTGAACTCCAGTGGTGCTTCATAGTGTTTAGTGCCTCACCCTTAACAGGTCACAGGCAGAGGATACCTCTACTGCAGTATCTGCAGAGGCTCCTGCCTAATGTTCCTGCTGACTATGTTTACCTGTTGCTGCCTTGTATTCTTATCTTCTACTTCATATATTGACCCAATGCTCCTGCCTAAATGTTCCTATTTACTACTCCTATCTATTACTCCTGCCATTTTGCCAAAAGGCAGGGGTAGCCCATGGTGCTCACCACAGGGAAATCAAGAGTTATGAAGAATGAGCTGTGTGAGTTTAGTGTTGTCAGGTGTTATGTATGATAAGGAGAGATTGTATGTTTGGGAACAGAATACTATCAGTCTATGTGGGGATGTGACAGAAAGAAAGGCCAGCTATCTGAGTCAGAGGAGTGCATCTTGACAACCACTGAAGTGCTGGCTCACTACACAACTCCCTCTAACCCTCCCAGTACCCAGGTGGGTAATACTGGTAATATACCTCCTTGGTTATTGGGTGACTGCCAACGACTTCCTGCTAAAGACTGATACTGCCAACTGTAGATTATGTCATTAAGTATGAGTAATGTTGTGTATTTTGTGATATGATATCAGAAGAAATACTATATGTGGATGAAAGAACGGATCATTGAACAAAGGAATGAAAAGGTGTATTGAATATAAGTAATGCATTTTTAGGATAGTAGGGTAGATGCTGAATTAGAAGAGGTAATTATGAAAGACAGGCTTAGTATTAGAGAGCTGAGGAGAGTAATGAAGGGAGAAATTGCAAACATCCTTATTTGGTAAGATTGATTGGAGAGTTTGGTGGAACCGAGATATTTTTTTTCAAAATATAGTTTTAAGCAGTTGAGATGCAGATAGAGTGATAAATATGTGAATGAAAAGGATAATTTTATTGTGAAGTCAGTGGTCATTAAAGTAAATGATAACATATTGAGGTGATATGGTTATGGAGACAGTTACTGTAAAATGAAAATACAGGAAACCCTCGATTCAACAGACCCATATATATCGGATTTTGCTTTTAACAGACTAGATTTAACTCTCATTACCCTCTTTTTCAACTGCTGCACCTTTCTGTGGTCCTTTGAAGTTCTCATATGGCTAATCTGTTTCCAAGCTCTTCATAAATGTATTGTATCCATGGCAAATGCAGAAGGCTCTGTTTTAGGAAAGACTTGTGTAGTTAAAAATCAATAGAAATGTTCTCATATTTTAAAGATCTTTCCATAGTTATAAAGTGTCTACAGAGATGAATATTGTTACATTATATATTTCATACATTTCAGTTACTTCTTGTGGCTTCATCCTTCATGTCTCCCATCGAGTCAAGAAATAGTACAGACTTGAACCGTGTCCGCATGTTTGGCCCAGATAAACTAAACAAAAGTGTGGCATGCCAGAAGTGGGATCGTATTAAAGTTATATGCACACAACCATTCAACAAGAATATGCAGTATGGTTTATCTTTCATCACAGTTAGAGCTCGGGTGAAGTGAGTTCATACATTATACAGTATAGTGAACAAAATAATACACTAAAAGTGAAGTTTAGTGCACTTAGATTATTATTTTTGTAAACCAGGAATTGTAAGGCATATGAAATAAAGTCTCTAAATATTAAAGATTATTTAACATAAAGGGTTTTATGGGAATCTCCATATATTGCATATTATACACTTCCTCCAGATCCATCTGATTCTCTTAAGTATTTCTCATACCTTCTTAGAAGCAAACACCTGATCCAAACATCCTTTACCACTCCTGAAACCACATTGTTCCTCCAGTCTAATGCTGTGTGCATACCACCACCCTCTCAGTTGCCACTCTCTTGTATAACAAACTTATAAATTTGTAATTTGAACATTCACCTTTATGCCCCATACCTTTATATGCTGACACCATACATACATTCTACCAATCCTAAGGCACCTCACCATGATCCATACGTACGTCGAAAATCATAAATAACCTAAACAGTTACCCCATTTCTTAAGAAATCCAACTGTGATACCATCCACTTCAGTTGCTTTGCCACATTTCATTTCTTGCAAGGCTTTCATCATCTATTCTCTCTTCAACAAACCATTTTCCCTGACTTTCTTACCTCACATGTCTCCTAAGCTAAGCATCATGTATCAACCATCTTATCATCAAACACATTCAACAGTATTTCAGAAAACTCTCTCCATCTCCCCTTTACCTCATCTTAGCTTGTTATTACTTTCCAGTTTGCTCCCTTCACTGGTGTTTCTGTTTGCTCTCTTGTTTTACACACACTATAAGCCTTCTAAAACATTTTGCTGTTCTTCCTGTTGTTTGCTGATGCTTGATCACCCCAATCCTCATTTGCCTTCTTTTTCTGCCCTTGCGCCTTCCTCTTTACCTTTTGGTACTTTCTCTTGCAAATCTCCCACTTGTTTGCACTCCTTCCCCATAAATAGCACCCATACATATTTCTTTTCTCTTTCACTAGCTTCTTTATTCATCCCACCACTTAGTACCCTTTCTCACATGCCCACCTTCCACATACCACAAATGGCTTCCTTAAATACCTTTCATTCATCACCCACTTACTAGCTTAATTTATTCTCATCTTTTGCCATTCTGCAGTTTCTCTTCAAACAAACCTGTTTCCCAGTCTTACTTTCACCACCCTCTATTTATCCATATCATTTCCTCTTTTCGTAAAGCTTTATTAGATCTCAAAGCCCACAAGCAGAAGTTTTAATTGGAGACATAGTATTTAAATACCACGGTTCGTTGTTATTTTTTAGTTTATTGTTCAACTGTCAACTTAAACTTTCTTTTGATAAAGAGTTCCTCCTCCTTAGATACTGTGAGAAGTTGTTATTTTCACAGTGCACTCTTATTTTGAAAATTTCTATTAGCATTTGACTTGCATTATATGTCCTTTTTCATGACATGTCATTTGAACTCTTGTTTTGAATCTTCTGTCAGGAACCAACTTCTTCCTCATCTAGGGTCACCAAACTGGGAAGTTTCACTCTTAAGGAGGAGGATGACAGTGACCCTATTTCAATTGGTTCCATGTTTGCTCGAAGAAAGGAAAAGGAATCTTCACCTACCATATCTGGTTAGTTTCTGGAGGACTGTAAATTTCACAATGAATTTTTTATTGAAGGTCACATTTGAATATTTTTTTCGCTCAACTTATGAATAATTGTATGTCCTTGAGCTCTTATGTACTTTTTTAGACACTGGTCTAATTCATTGTAAGTGTTTGGCAAAGTATGATACCAAAATTTCATTTAGACTGTGATGTTGGGATCAATTAATTTAGTTTGTACCTCAGGACTTGTGTTGTTTTAGGTAGAATAGGTAGGTTTGCATAAGCCAGCATATATGTTATGTTAGTAACTTTGTTTCAAGACTTTATGTAGACTGACTTCTTTCCATGTAGACAGTGATAGAGTAATAGGATTTTGCACTTAATCATGTAAATTTCCAAAAAGTTGTGAATCATTTTGAATACTTAGTATTGGCCAGTTTGGTAAATGATGCATTTTCCTTAAACTACATTTTTATTTTTTAGACTCATCATGGACAAAAGTCTTCATCTTGGCTGGACCTTGATTGAAATAAACAGAGGATTATGAACAGGAGAAAGTAGAGACAAGGAAAAGCATTACCAAATTTTGGAGGAAGCAAAAAAACTTACCTTTTAAACCTGCCTTTAAAATGTTCTAGGTTATAGTTATTGAGAAAGACCTGAGAAGTAGAGAGTTCCAAAGCATCAAGGTGTAGAAAAAGAATCGATTATCAAAACTGTCCATCCTGGAGTTGCCAGTGGCCGTACAGTACTCATCTGATAAAGCAACTTGCCCAGGATCACATATTGTTACTGATGGTGGGAGCACACAAGCAGCCAGCTCTCGGGAGAAAAAACAAAGTAATACCTAAAAGAGGGAAAATGAACCACAGTTGTTTGTAGTGTAACAGCTGTTTATTATAATCGGTGGATTAGATGCTTGACAAAAGATTTTATGGTTAAATGGCCTCACATAGAGTTTAGAGGACTACATTGCTTGAATATTAGTTTGAGCATTAGCTGCTTTCCCTCATGTAGACTATGTAATTATATGCATATGTCTTATTGCTTCATTGTGGTGCACAAAGGATTGGTGGATTGATTTTTAAGTTGGATAAACTTCTTGTTTACTTGGATAACAAACAAATGAGCAGTAACACTGTTGCCAGTCTATCCACCCCTATATGCTGTATTGTTAAACTTGTTGAGACTCATTAAGATGAACAGCTGGTTGATTTGTTATATGCAACAAGATATGTTACAACTTAAAAGGGGAGTTAACTGGCTTATTAAGACAGCATGTAGATTTGTAGATTCAAGACACATACAGCCAGTGTTTTTTCTTTTTTTCATTTATTAGATTATCATTATCTTGAATGGTTTTGTTATTATTTTGATATTGATGCTGCCCACAAATGAAGTAGATCATATTCATGCCTCTCTTTGGCTTGAACTTGTTTGAAGTTTAAAGTCTCTAATTTATTCAAGCATAAAGTGTATGTGCATGTGTGGGCATTTATGTACATACATGTGTATGTGGATGGTTTGGGCCATTCTTTCGTCTGTTTCCTTGCACTACCTTGCTAACACGGGAGGCAGCTACTAAGTATAATAAAATAAAGATAAAGTCTTTGATTTAATTGATTATTTTTGCTTTGTCGCCATCTCCCTCATTAGCGAGGTAACGACAAGGAAACAGATGAAAGAATGGCCCAACCCACCCACATACACATGTATATACATACATGTCCACGCACGCACATATACATACCTATATATCTCAAGGTATACATATATATACACACACAGACATATACATATATACACATGTACATGACTCATACTGTCTGCCTTTATTCATTCCCATCGCCACCCCACCACACATGAAATAACAACCCCCTCCCCTGCTTGTGCGCGAAGTAGCGCTAGGAAAAGACAACAAAGGCCACATTCATTCACACTCAGTCTCTAGCTCTCATGTAATAATGCACCGAAACCACAGCTCCCTTTCCACATCCAGGCCCCACACAACTTTCCATGGTTTACCCCAGATGCTTCACATGCCCTGTTTCAATCCATTGACAGCACGTCAACCCCGGTATACCACATCGTTCCAGTCAACTCTATTCCTTGCACGCCTTTCATCCTCCTGCATGTTCAGGCCCCAATCACTCAAATTCTTTTTCACTCCAACTTTCCACCTCCAGTTTGGTCTCCCACTTCTCGTTCCCTCCACCTCCGACACATATATCCTCTTGGTCAATCTTTCCTCGCTCATTTACTCCATGTGACCAAACCATTTTGAAACACCCTCTTCTGCTCAACCACACTCTTTTTATTACCACACTTCTCTCTTACCCCTATCATTACTTACTTGATCAAACCACCTCACACCACATATTGTCCTCAAACATCTCATTTCCAGCACATCCACCCTCCTGTGCACAACTCTATCCATAGCCCACACCTCGCAAGCATATAACATTGTTGGAACCACTATTCCTTCATTCAAACATACCCATTTTTGCTTTCTGAGATAGTGTTCTTGACTTCCACACATTTTTCAATGCTCCCACCCTATGATTCACTTCAACTTCCATGGTTCCATCCGCTGCCAAATCCACTCCCAGATATCTAAAACACTTCACTTCCTCCAGTTTTTCTCCATTCAAACTTACCTCCCAGTTGACTTGACCCTTAACCCTACTGTACCTGATAACCTTGCTCTTATTCACATTTACTCTCAGCTTTCTTCTTTCACACACTTTACCAAACTCAATCACCAGCTTCTGCAGTTTCTCACATGAATCAGCCACCAGTGCTGTATCATCAGCAAACAACAACTGACCCACTTCCCAAGCTCTTTCATCCACAACAGACTGAATACTTGCCCCTCTTTCCAAAACTCTTGCATTCACCTCCCTAACAACCCCATCCATAAACAAATTAAACAACCATGGAGACATCACACACCCCTGCCGCAAACCAACATTCACTGAGAACCAATCACTTTCCTCTCTTTCTACATGTACACATGCCTTACATCCTCGATGAAAACTTTTCACTGCTTCTAACAACTTGCCCCACACACCATATATTCTTAATACCTTCCACAGAGCATTTCTATCAACTCTATCATATGCCTTCTCCAGATCCATAAATGCTACATACAAATCCATTTGCTTTTCTAAGTATTTCTCACATACATTCTTCAAAGCAAACACCTGATCCACACATCCTCCACCACTTCTGAAACCACACTGCTCTTCCCCAATCTGATGCTCTGTACATGCCGTCACCCTCTCAATCAATCCCTCCCATATAATTTCCCAGGAATACTCAAAAAACTTATACCTCTGTAATTTGAGCACTCACTCTTATCCCCTTTGCCTTTGTATAATGGCACTATGCAAGCATTCCGACAATCCTCAGGCACCTCACCATGGGTCATACATACATTAAATAACCTTACCAACCAGTCAACAATACAGTCACCCCCTTTTTTAATAAATTCCACTGCAATACCATCCAAACCCGCTGCCTTGTTGGCTTTTATCTTCCGCAAAGAATTTACTACCTCTTCTCTGTTTACCAAACCATTCTCCCTGACCCTCTCACTTTGCACACCACCTCGAACAAAACACCCTATATCTGCCACTCTATCATCAAACACATTCAACAAACCTTCAAAATACCCACTCCATCTCCTTCTCACATCACCACTACTTGTTATCACCTCCCCATTTGCCCCCTTCACTGAAGTTCCCATTGATTTCCTTGTCTTACGCACTTTATTTACCTCCTTCCAAAACATCTTTTTATTCTCCCTAAATATTAATGATACTCTCTCTCCCCAACTCTCATTTGCCCTCTTTTTCACCTCTTGCACCTTTCTCTTGACCTCCCGCCTCTTTCTTTTATACATCTCCCACTCATTTGCATTATAGCCTTGCATTTTTCAATCATGCAAATGTGAGAATGTTAACAGTGACCAAGAAGCATGGAGCAGATTTTCAAGGTGTCTTGACTTGTACATCATGGACTTTGTATGGTAAATGGAATAACTTTAGATTTTTATCTTAAGTTGTTGAATTTTTCCTTTAAGTTACGGGTGCAGCAGCTATTCGGGCAGCATCAGCAGCAGCTGCAGCCTCCAGCACATCACCAGGAGCATTGAAAAGGAAGGCTCAAGATCCACCATCTGATGTAGGATTTTATCAGCTCAAGAAGAAAGCAGATTTAGGTGAAGAACTTTTCAAATGTTAAATCTTTGGGTTGTTTTTACTGTAACTTGTATGAATATTAGATAACAGCTGGTGCCAGTATTTGAAAGAATTGAAAACATTTTTTTTTCATAGTTGTTAGATTTTTTTCCTCCTTTTATGGGGCTCCTGCAGCTCCAAAGCTCCTATACATTCAGTGGTAGGCAAATGAACTCTTGGATTGAGAAGTGTCACAGAAGTTGACTTTCCAACTCAAGGTGTAACCTCATGCAGGTGGAGTTTGGTAATACCACTGACATGTTGTCTGTTGAAACACTGTTGTGAAAAAAAATAATATGATTGTCCTGTATCATATTACTATAAGTGGTTGTTGTCTTTAGGCACATTTGCACAGTTATCCATTTGTGGTTTTTGCCATACATTGTCAGGCACTATGCTGTCCTTATTATCATGCAATATTTATCCTGTACTATTAGAAACATGGTCTGGGGATGTTAGTTTCCAATAACAGAATAAGGAGAATGATGAACAGTGTAAGATTGTAGATTAAAGTATAAAGTTATAGGTAAAAGGTCATGAAATGAAGAAATTAGTTGAAGAGAGTACTGAAAATATGTGACATTCAGTGTGTTACAAGACATTGGATGTATCATTTTTTCATAGCTATATGTCAATTTCCTCTTTAGTGAATTAGTGACAGGAACAAACAAAAAAACGAAGGCCACATTCTCTCATCGTAAAATCTGAAATTGAAGGTCTTATTGAGAAATTGTGTAATCATATCTGGTAATAAGTGTTTTTATAAGATGAAATATTGAATACTGCTGTGTTGTATGGTCACCAACTAAGTAGACTGAGTTAAATAAATTATAGAGAATTCAGAAACAGAATTAAGGGAATGAAGCACTTGAACCAACATGGAACAGGTGAAGAACTTGAACTAAACAGTTCAGAAAAGAGAAGAGAAAGATACATGATTGTTTGTGCTTCATAATGATCGAAAGGATTTAAAGAAAGTTTGAGTGAAAACATAACACTGTGGAAGCAACATAGTGATTGAGCTCACAAAGATTCCATGGAATATATCAAAAAGTTTTCTTTATGCACTTGATCATTGTTTCCTGTGTTATTGAGGTAGCACCAGGAACAGACAAAGAAAGGCCACATTATCTCGCATCCATTTTTTAGCTGTCATGTGTAATGCACCAAAACCACAGCCCCACAGACCTTTCCATTGTTTACCCCAGATGCTTCACAGCATGTTGACCCCAGTAGAATACATAATGCCAGTTCACTTTATCTCATGCACACCTTTAACCCTCATACTTGTTCAGGCCACAACTGCTCAAAATCTTTTTCACTCCATTCTTCCATCTCTAGTTTGGTCTCTCCATCCTCCTAGTTCCCTCCACTTCTGACACTTATATCCTCTTTCTTAGCCTTTCCTCACTAATTCTCTCCATATATCCAAAGCATTTCAGTGCACCCTATTCTGCTCTCGCAACCACACATCTCCTACCTTTTCATTACTTAATAGATCAAACCACCTCACACCATATATTGTCCTCGGATATTTCATTTCCATCACATCCACCCTCCTCTGCACAGCCTTATTCATATTCCATGCTTCACATCCATATGATATTATTGGGATTACTATTCCTTCAAACATACCAATTTTTGTCCTTCCAGATAATGTTTCTTTCCAAACATTCTTCAGCACTCCCAGAACCTTTGCCCCCTCCCCCACCTTATGACTCTTCCAATTCCATGGTTGCAAATATTTATTCCCCTTGCCTTTATATAGCAGCACTATACATGCATTCTGCCAATCCTCAGGCACCTCACCATGATCCATTTATATAATGAAAGTCCTTACCAACCGGTCAATAGCACAGTCATCCCTTCTTAATGAATTCATCTGTAATACCATCGACTCCAGCCACCTTGATGCATTTCATCTTACACAAGGCTTTCACCACCAAACCTTTCTCCATGACTCTCACTTCACATACCATCCATCCCAAAATACCCTACATCTGCCTTCTGTCATCAAACACATTTAACAATCCTTCAGAATACTCAATCTCCTCCTCTTTTCATCTTCACCTCTTAATACTTCCCCTTTTGCCCCATCTGCTGATGTTGCAAGTTGTTCTTTTGTCTTTTGCATATTATTTGTTTCCTGCCAAAACATCTTATTCTCCCTTAAGTTTCCTGATATTCACTCACTTCAACTCTCATTAGCCCTCTTTTTCAACCCCTGCACCTTCCTCTTCACCTCATGCCACTTTATCTTGTACATTTCCCAGTCATTTGCACTCCTTCCCTGTAAGCACCTTCCAGAGGCCTCTCTTTTCTCTTTCACTACTGACTTTACATCTTCTTTCAACCACTCACTTCCCTTTCTGATCTTTCCACCTTCCACATCCCACATGCATCACTTGCACATGCCATTGTTGCTTCCCTGAATACCTCCCATTCCCCACCCACTCCGTTTGCTTCGTTTTCTCTCACCTTTTGCCATTCTACACTTAATCTCTCCTGGTATTTCTTCATGCAGGCTTCTTTTCTAAGCTAACTCACTCTCACCACTCTCTTTACCCAGACATTGTTTTCACTTTTCGAAAACCTTTACAGATATTCACCCTCCAAAGGGTGCCCCTCTCAGCACATTTACATCCAAAAGTCTCTCTTTTTCATGCCTGTCAAGCTATATGGAATTCAGTAGTGCCAGCTGACCATATCTTTTACTCAAATATGTATACCTGTGTATATCCCTCTTTTTAAACCAGGTATTCCATTCATGACACATTTTTTAGCCGACAACTCCATAAGCTCTTGTCCATTTCCATTCCTAACACTGAATGCCCCATGTGCCCCAATTATACCCCTGCTGCCACATTACTTAGCTCTGCATTTAAATCGCCCATCACCAATACCTGGTCTCTTACATCAAAACTGCTGACACACTTGCTCAGTTGCTTCCAAAACTCCTGCCTCTCATTATCTTTCTTTTCATGGCCAGGTCCATAAGCACTAATAATCACCCATCTCTCGTCATCCATTTTCAGTTTTATGCACATCAATCTAGAATTTACTTCCTTAATCATTATCACACACTCCCACAACTCCTTCTTTAGAAGTAATGGTATCACCAACCCTGATATTATTCCTAAGACATTTGTAACCATAAATATTATTTAGTCTTGGAATAGATATACTCTTCATTGTATTTCTTCCTTTCAAACTTGTTCACTGTTTCGTGCTTTAGCAAGGCTGCATCCGCTCACATCTATTCTCTCGCTGTCATATATATAGTGAATTGTAACCACCGCTCCCTGTCCGCAACCAGGCACCACAGCCCTCTCTCTCTATGGTTTACTGCAGACATGTTGCATGCCCTATTTCAGCCCATTGACAGCACTGCGACCCCTGTGCACCATATCATTCCAGTCTACTGTATCCTGCATGTTTAGGCACCAGTCACTCAGATTTTTTTTTCGTGCCATCTTCCCAACTTTAATTATGCCTCCCCATTCTCCTTGTTCAGTTCACTTCTGACACATATATCTGGGTATATCCTCTTTGTTAACCTTTCCCCACTCATTCTCTCCCTTTGTCCGAACAGTTTCAGCATATCCTCTTCAGCTTTCTCAACCACACTCTTTTTTTACTACACCTCTCTCTTAACTTTTCATAACCTACTCAGTCAAATCACCTCACACCACATATTGTCCTCAAACATTGTTTTCAATACCCCCACCCTCTTCCACACTGTTAATCTATATCCCATGCCTCTCATCCATATGATAATGTTGGGTCCACTATACCTTCAAACATGCCCGTTTTTTCACTCCCAGCTAATGATCTCTCTCCCCACACATTCTTCAGTGTTACCAGAACCTTCACCCTGTATGACTCACTTCCACTTTCATGGTTCCATTTGCTGCCATATCCACTCCCAGGTATGTAAAACTATTTAATTCCTCCAGTTTTTCTGCAGTTAAACTCACACCCCAACTAACTCAAACTTTGCTGAAACTATTAATTTTGCCTATATTCACATTTACTCAGCTTCCTTTTTTTGCACACTTTTCCAGAGCTGTCGCCAATTTCTGCAGTTTCACACTCGAATCTGACTCGCTTCCTGGGTTTTCTCATTCCCTACAGATAGTATACTCGGTCCTATCACCAAGACTGTCGCATTTACCTCCCTCACCATACCATCCATGGTAACATAGCACACTCCTGCTGCAGACCAACCTTTACTTGAAACCATTCACTTTCCTCCCTTCTTAGTCATCACTTGCTTTACACCCATGATAAAAACTTCTCACCACTTCTTGCAGTTTTCCTCCCACACCATATATTTTTAAGACTTTCCACAAGGCATATACCTATCTACCCTATCATATGTTTTCTCCAGATCCATTTCTCTAGATATATCTCACACATATTCTTCAATGGAAACACCTGATCCTCACTTCCCTGATCATGTATGAAACTGCCCTTTCCTCCCCAATCTGACACTCTGTACATGCCTGTACTCTCTCAATCACTACCCTCCTATACAGCTTATCATGTACACTCAGCAAACTTATACCTCAGTAGTTTGAACACTTACCTTTATCCTCCTTGCCTTTATATATTGGCAATATACATTACAGTTCATTAATCCTCAGGCTCTACATCATGATCCATACATACTTTGAAAATCCTAACAAGTCAATCACCAATATAGTGTTTTATCCAGCAAAATAACACCTTACAAAAAGTCACTAAGGAAACTTTTAAAAGAAAACTGGAGAAAAGGCAAAAAAGCTATTCTGGATGAATTAGGGATAGAGAACTATTCCATGCATGTATGTGGCAGCATCGAAGAAAGTATTGTAAAACAAGCAGTATACATGATATACACTATGTGCTAGTCCTGGGTCTTGGCAAAATCTTGTTTTTGAATAGGTACGCACATGGATCACATTTTGTGCCTAGGAACCAGGTTTTTGGACTGCCAGGCAAGTGACATTAGCTGATTGTGTAATGCCCTACAGAGACTTTCTCTTTTCTAGAATATTCATGCTTCCAGTTTAGAATAGTAGTCTTAAAAAACAGAAGTGAATCTGATAATACATTCTTAAATGTAATGAAAAATTAATGGTTTTGGGTCTTAACAAATGTTATTGTTATTATCAACAGACAAGGATCCAGGGAAGATCTCCACAGTTACTAAAACTGAAGAATTCTCATCTTCATCCACCCCTCATAAGAAAGGTCATAATGGTGGTAAAGACAGACAAAAAAAATATGATCCTAAATCTGACAGAAAAGAAGTAAGGCATAGGTCATCAGAGAATGGTGGAAAAGACAGAAAAGAAGAGAGTAGTAAGAATAGAATTAGCAAAGAGGAAAAAAAGACTGACAAACCCTCAGTCTCCAGACCTACAACAGCAGTATCAGACAAAACTAAGAAGACTAAGCCTTTTAGATCTCTTATGGACAATATTGTGTTCGTCTTAAGTGGTTATCAAAATCCACAGAGGTCACAGCTGCGAGAGATGATGCTGGAGATGGGGGCTAGTTACAAAGCTGACTGGGAACCAGGCTGCACCCACCTTATGTAAGTTTATTTGTGTTTGCTTCAATGTTTATATGTTATGGATATTCACATATTACATTGATAGTGTAATTGCTTATGGTCGGTTGAAAGCATAGGATTTTGAATGCTGCATCAGTAAAAAGTACAAGAGTTTACTTTGAATGGGGGATTGTCCTATGTATTCATAATTTATTCCTTTCGTTAGGTAAGAAGACCCTTGATAGAAAAGTCAGCATGCCTATTTGAGAAGTGATTGGATTACCGTTTCTCTCATTAATTTTTGTTTTCTACTCATAATAAGTGTGGTGTAAGTACAGTAGCAAATGCAACCTATCACATGTGGACTCTCTAGCAAAGTGTTTAAGAATAGCAGCTAGAAAGTAAGCCCTGTGATCTGTATATGTTGCATGACCCATCAACTCACTCCCCCATCCCCTATTACTTTGTGTTTATGATGATAATCGGTTTCTGATGCAGTTTCTAGTCTTAAATTTTTTCCAGAGGCTTCTGATCCTAAATGATTCTTTTCTGATACTACACAAATAAGATAATGAATATTGTTTATATGCTTTGTCGCTCTCTCCCGTGTTAGCGAGGTAGTGCAAGGAAACAGATGAAAGAATGGCCCAACCCTCCCACATACACATGTATATACATACACATGCACATATACATACCTATACATTTCAACATATACATATATATACATACACAGACATATACATATATACACATGTACATAATTCATACGTGCTGCCTTTATTCATTCCCGTCGCCACCCTGCCACACATGAAATGACAACGTCCTCCCCCCACACGTGCGCGAAGTAGCGCTAGGAAAAGACAACAAAGGCCACATTCATTCACACTCAGTCTCTAGCTGTCATGTATAATGCACCAAAACCACAGCTCCCTTTCCACATCCAGGCCCCACAAAACTTTCCATGGTTTACCCCAGACGCTTCATATTCCCTGGTTCAATCCATTGACAGCACGCCGACCCCGGTATACCACATCGTTCCAATTTACTCTATTCCCTGCACGCCTATCACCCTCCTGCATGTTCAGGCCCCGATCGCTCAAAATCTTTTTCACTCCATCTTTCCACCTCCAATTTGGTCTCCCACTTCTCGTTCCCTCCACCTCTGACACATATATCCTCTTTGTCAATCTTTCCCCACTCATTCTTTCCATGTAACCAAACTATTTCAATGCACCCTCTTCTGCTCTCTGAACCACATTCTTTTTATTACCACACATCTCTCTTACCCTTTCATTACGTACTCGATCAAACCACCTCACACCCCATACTGGAATACTGGAGGGAGAGCAATGGTGGAAGAATGTGTGGTGTAGTTTGTGTTAGGGATGCATGTAAGGACAGTCATAATGGAGATTTTTTTGCTGTGGCCACCCTCTTAATGGGAGTTCCTGGAGGGAATGGATGCAGAGATATGTATAGATAGTTAGATATAATCCCCTGAAACTAGACTGAATTAGTTGACATGACCATGAATGAATTAAAGGTAGTTTAAAGATGGAAGTGACTCACTAACTGAGATTAAGTGGCCTGTTTATTCTCATGTTGAAAGTGATTCAGCACTTTTTACTTCCCACCTGCAAATTTCTTATGAATTGGAGCTGTGTACTCATTCTTGATTATGCAGTGAGGTAGGATCTGAGATCATCTGTAGCAGTCTGTACTTCCCACCTGCCCCTTTCATCACCTGTTGGAGTTGTTTTTTCATTTGATTGTTCTGTGAGGCCTGCCAACTTGGCAGGGCCTGAGGTCATCTGTCATTACCATCAGTGGCTTCTGTTTGTTTTGCAAAAGAAGCGTGTGTCCTTTTTTTTTAATTATTATTGGTTGGTTTCCATTATTTTTTGAATTAGGAAATAATCTCAAGAAGTTTGTGTCATCCGTGGTCCTCACTAACTGAAATATCCTATGATTTTCCCCATGATAAACAAACATTCTCAAAAAATGGATACTGTGTTTTTGACACATTTTCTGCACTTTTTGATTACCTTTTATTAGTTTGTACCATTCTTTGAGTGCCTTGAACTTTAGAAAAATTAATGGTTTATTGAAGCCTTCTCTTTTACTTGTGGACAGTTGTGCCTTTACGAATACTCCAAAATATCAGCAAGTAAAAGGCCGTGGCAAGATCATCACTGCTAAATGGGTCACTGACTGCCACAGAAACAAGATCAGATACTCCTGTAAAAGGTAGTCATTTATTATAATGTCTTTCTTGGCTCACACTGTTACAGTGAGTTGTGTGCCATTTAGATATGTTCTTTTTTGTTGAGAAATGAAAGAATTGTTTGTTTTTGGAGTTGCAGTTTAAAGAATAAATCACACAAACACACAATGAACATACTGAAGTATATACTTACCAGGAATGATATATTATGCACACTATAACAATTATCTGCTGGACTTTGAAGCAAAGCATATGTTCATATGAAATTATATAATTTGAATGTAATACAACAGAAGTTATTGATACTTGAATTGTAATGTTAGGTATGAATTAGAAAAGGAACATGACCAGAATGAAAGTGAAGAAGAAATCTGGGCTGATGAGCTCTTGCCCAAAGAATCCAAACCAGTTGCTAAACCAGCACCTCCACCAAGCTTTGCTGCTGCAACAGGTAACATATTAATTTTATGTATGTATTCATGTACACCTTACTTTGCTACAGAGGAGAGTGGTTCATGTGTAACTTTATCCAAATACTACAATATTTAGCATTACTTCATTCCTCCATATCACATATTCTCCATCATGCTTTCCTTTTACCTTGTGTGCAGTCTTAACCTTTGCCTACTCCCATGGTATATCTTCAGTAATTCTTGTTTATGGTCATTCTTTACGCACTGTCAGTTGATTTTGATAACCACTGCTGTTTAATATTGTATTTGTTATACTTGATCTCCATTTCCTGTCCTAGTGAGGCAGCTCCAGGAAACAGACAAAGAAAGACGCATCTTCTCACATACACACACACAAGTTATATTATATTTTATTATACTTTGTCGCTGTCTCCCGTGTTTGCGAGGTAGCTCAAGAAAACAGACGAAAGAATGGCCCAACCCACCCACATACACATGTATATACATACATGTCCACACACAGCACATATACATATCTATACATCTCAACGTATACATATATATATATACACACAGACATATACATATATACACATATACATAATTCATACTGTCTGCCCTTATTCATTCCAGTCGCCACCTTACCACTCATGAAATGAAAACTCCCTCCCCCCCGCATGTGCGCGAGGTAGTGCTAGGAAAAGACAACAAAGGCCACATTCGTTCACACTCAGTCTCTAACTGTCATGTATAATGCACCAAAACCACAGCTCCCTTTCCACATCCAGGCCCCACAAAACTTTCCATGGTTTACCCCAGATGCTTCACATGCCCTGGTTCAATCCACTGACAGCACGTCAACCCTGGTATACCACGTCATTCCAGTTCACTCTATTCCTTGCAAGCCTTTCATCCTCCTGCATGTTCAGGCCCCGACCACTCAAAATCTTTTTCACTCCATCTTTCCACCTCCAATTTGGTCTCCCGCTTCTCCTCTTTCCCTCCACCTCTGACATATATATCCTCTTTGTCAATCTTTCCTCACTCATTCTCTCCATGTGACCAAACCATTTCAAAACACTCTTTTGCTCTATCAACCACAGTCTTTTTATTACCCACGTCTCTCTTACCCTTTCATTATTTACTCGATCAAACTACCTCACACCACATATTGTCCTCAAACATCTCATTTCCAACACATCCACCCTCCTTTGCACAACCCTATCTATCACCCGTGCCTCACAACCATATAACATTGTTGGAACCACTATTCCTTCAAACATACCCATTTTTGCTTTCCGAGGTAACATTCTCGCCTTCCATACATTCTTCAACACTCCCAGAACCTTCATCCCAACCCCCACCCATTGACTCACTTTCATTTCCATGGTTTCATCCGCTGTTAAATCCACTCCAAGATATCTAAAACACTTCACTTCCTCCAGTTTTTCTCCATTCAAACTTACCTGCCAATTGACTTGTCCCTCAACTCTACTGTACTTAATAACCTTGCTCTTATTCACATTTACTGTCAGCTTTTTTTTTCACACTACCAAAGTCAGTCACCAACTTCTGCAGTTTCTCACCCGAATCAGGCACCAGTGCTGTATCATCAGCGAACAACAAATGACTCACTTCCCAAGCCCTCTCATCCACAGCGGACTGCATGCTTGCCTCTCTCTCCAAAACTCTTGCATTCGCTTCCCTAACAACCCCATCCATTAACAAATTAAAGAACCATGGAGACATCACCCACCCCTGCCACAAATCGACATTCCCTAGAAACCAGTCACTTTCCTCTTTTCCTACTCGTACACATGCCTTACATCCTCGATAAAAACTGAGTAAATGTATGTATATATATTTTATTATTAATATTATTATTATACTTTGTCACTCTCTCATGCTTGAGCGAGGTAGCTATAAACTTTTCACTGCTTCTAACAACTTACCTCCCTCACCATATATTCTTAATACCTTCCACAGAGCATCTCTATCAACTCTATCATATGCTTTTCCAGATCCATAAATGCTACATACAAATCCATTTGCTTTTCTAAGTATTTCTCACATACATCCTCTACCACTTCTGAAACCACACTGCTCTTCCCCAATCTGATGCTCTGTACATGCCTTCACCCTCTCAATCAATACCCTCCCATATAATTTCCCAGGAATACTCAACAAACTTATACCTATGTAATTTGAGCACTCACTCTTATCCCCTTTGCCTTTGTACAATGGCACTATGCAAGCAATCTGACAATCCTCAGGCACCTCACCATGAGTCATACATACATTGAATAACCTCACCAACCAGTTATCAATACAGTCACCCCCTTTTTTAATGAATTCCACTGCAATACCATCCAAACCCGCTGCCTTGCCAGCTTTCATCTTCCGCAAAGCTTTTATTACCTCTTCTCTGTTTACCAAATCATTTTCCCTAACCCTCTCACTTTGCACACCACCTCAACCAAAACACCCTATATCTGCCACTCTGTTATCAAATACATTCAACAAACCTTCAAAATACTCAGTCCATCTCCTTCTCACATCACCACTACTTGTTATCACCTCCCCATTGGCCCCTTTCACTGATGTTCCCATTTGTTCCCTTGTCTTACGCACTTTATTTACCTCCTTCCAAAATATCTTTTTTTATTATTATTATTTTATTATACTTTGTCGCTGTCTCCCGCGTTTGCGAGGTAGCGCAAGGAAACAGACGAAAGAAATGGCCCAACCCCCCCCCATACACATGTATATACATACGTCCACACACACAAATATACATACCTACACAGCTTTCCATAGCTTACCCCAGACGCTTCACATGCCTTGATTCAATCCACTGACAGCACGTCAACCCCGGTATACCACATCGCTCCAATTCACTCTATTCCTTGCCCTCCTTTCACCCTCCTGCATGTTCAGGCCCCGATCACACAAAATCTTTTTCACTCCATCTTTCCACCTCCAATTTGGTCTCCCTCTTCTCCTTGTTCCCTCCACCTCCGACACATATATCCTCTTGGTCAATCTTTCCTCACTCATCCTCTCCATGTGCCCAAACCACTTCAAAACACCCTCTTCTGCTCTCTCAACCACGCTCTTTTTATTTCCACACATCTCTCTTACCCTTACGTTACTCACTCGATCAAACCACCTCACACCACACATTGTCCTCAAACATCTCATTTCCAGCACATCCATCCTCCTGCGCACAACTCTATCCATAGCCCACGCCTCGCAACCATACAACATTGTTGGAACCACTATTCCTTCAAACATACCCATTTTTGCTTTCCGAGATAATGTTCTCGACTTCCACACATTCTTCAAGGCCCCCAGAATTTTCGCCCCCTCCCCCACCCTATGATCCACTTCCGCTTCCATGGTTCCATCCGCTGCCAGATCCACTCCCAGATATCTAAAACACTTCACTTCCTCCAGTTTTTCTCCATTCAAACTCACCTCCCAATTGACTTGACCCTCAACCCTACTGTACCTAATAACCTTGCTCTTATTCACATTTACTGTTAACTTTCTTCTTCCACACACTTTACCAAACTCAGTCACCAGCTTCTGCAGTTTCTCACATGAATCAGCCACCAGCGCTGTATCATCAGCGAACAACAACTGACTCACTTCCCAAGCTCTCTCATCCCCAACAGACTTCATACTTGCCCCTCTTTCCAAAACTCTTGCATTCACCTCCCTAACAACCCCATCCATAAACAAAACATCTTTTTATTCTCCCTAAAACTTAATGATACTCTCTCACCCCAACTCTCATTTGCCCTCTTTTTCACCTCCTGCCTCTTTCTTTTATACATCTCCCAGTTATTTGCATTATTTACCTGCAAAAATCGTCCAAATGCCTCTCTCTTCTCTTTAACTAATAATCTTACTTCTTCATCCCACCACTCACTACCCTTTCTAATCTGCCCACCTCCCACTCTTCTCATGCCACAAGCGTCTTTTGTGCATGCCATCATTGCTTCCCTAAATACATCCCATTCCTCCCCCACTCCCCTTACGTCCTTTGTTCTCACCTTTTTCCATTCTGTACTCGGTCTCTCCTGGTACTTCCTCACACAAGTCTCCTTCCCATGCTCACTTACTCTCACCACTCTCTTCACCCCAACATTCTTCTTTTCTGAAAACCTCTACAAATCTTCACCTTCGCCTCCACAAGATAATGATTAGACATCCCTCCAGTTGCACCTCTCAGCACATCAACATCCAAAAATCTCTTTCACGCGCCTATCAATTAACACGTAATCCAATAACGCTCTCTGACCATCTCTCCTACTTACATACGTATACTTATGTATATCTCTCTTTTTAAACCAGGTATTCCCAATCACTAGTCCTTTTTCAGCACATAAATCTACAAGCTCTTCACCATTTCCATTTACAACACTGAACACCCCATGTACACCAACTATTCCCTCAACTGCCATGTTGCTCACCTTTGCATTGAAATCACCCATCACTATAACCCGGTCTCGTGCATCAAAACTACTAAGACACTCACTCAGCTGCTCCCAAAACACTTGCGTCTCATGATCTTTCTTCTCATGCCCAGGTGCATATGCACCAATAATCACCCATCTCTCTCCATCTACTTTCAGTTTTACCCATATCAATCTAGAGTTTACTTTCTTACACTCTATCACATACTCCTGTTTCAGGAGTAGTGCTACTCCTTCCCTTGCTCTTGTCCTCTCACTAACCCCTGACTTTACTCCTAAGACATTCCCAAACCACTCTTCCCCTTTACCCTTGAGCTTCGTTTCACTCATAGCCAAAACATCCAGGTTCCTTTCCTCAAACACACTACCTATCTCTCCTTTTTTCTCATCTTGGTCACATCCACACACATTTAGACACCCTAATCTGAGCCTTTGAGGAGGATGAGCACTCCCCGCACGACTCCTTCTTCTGTTTCCCCTTTTAGAAAGTTAAAATACAAGGAGGGGAGGGTTTCTAGCCCCCCCCCCGCTCCCATCCCCTTTAGTCGCCTTCTACGACACGTGAGGAATGCGTGGGAAGTATTCTGTCTTACCTATCCCTAGGGATATATATATATACACACCTTAACATAGATATATATACATACACATATTTCATGTGAGAAACTGCAGAAGCTGGTGACTGAGTTTGATAAAGTGTGTGAAAGAAGAAAGTTAAGAGTAAATGTGAATAAGAGCAAGGTAATTAGGTACAGTAGGGTTGAGGGTCAAGTCATTTGGGAGGTAAGTTTGAATGGAGAAAAACTGTAGGAAGTAAAGTGTTTTAGATATCTGGGAGTGGATCTGGCAGCGGATGGAACCATGGAAGCGGAAGTGGATCATAGGGTGGGGGAGGGGGCAAAAATCCTGGGAGCCTTGAAGAATGTGTGGAAGTCAAGAACATTATCTCGGAAAGCAAAAATGGGTATGTTTGAAGGAATAGTGGTTCCAACAATGTTGTATGGTTGCAGGGCGTGGGCTATGGATAGAGTTGTGTGCAGGAGGATGGATGTGCTAGAAATGAGATGTTTGAGGACAATGTGTGGTGTGAGGTGGTTTGATCGAGTAAGTAACGTAAGGGTAAGAGAGATGTGTGGAAATAAAAAGAGTGTGGTTGAGAGAGCAGAAGAGGGTGTTTTGAAATGGTTTGGGCACATGGAGAGAATGAGTGAGGAAAGATTGACCAAGAGGATATATGTGTCGGAGGTGGAGGGAACGAGGAGAAGTGGGAGACCAAATTGGAGGCGGAAAGATGGAGTGAAAAAGATTTTGAGTGATCAGGGCCTGAACATGCAGGAGGGTGAAAGGAGGGCAAGGAATAGAGTGAATTGGATCGGTGTGGTATACCGGGGTTGACATGCTGTCAGTGGATTGAATCAGGGCATGTGAAGCGTCTGGGGTAAACCATGGAAAGCTGTGTAGGTATGTATATTTGCGTGTGTGGACGTATGTATATACATGTGTATGGGGGTGGGTTGGGCCATTTCTTTCGTCTGTTTCCTTGCACTACCTCGCAAACGCGGGAGACAGCGACAAAGCAAAAAAAAAAAAAAAAAAGAAATCAATCTAGAGTTTACATTCCATGTGTGGCGAGGTGGTGATGGGAATGAATAAAGGCAGACAGTGTGAATTGTGTGCATGTATGTGTCTGTGTGTGTATATATATGTGTACATTGAGATGTATAGTTATGTATATTTGCGTGTGTGGACGTGTATGTACATACATGTGTATGGGGGTGGGTTAGGCCATTTTTTTCGTCTGTTTCCTTGCGCTACCTCGCAAACGCAGGAGACAGCGACAAAGCAAAATAAATAAATAAATAACATATAATGTACATATATGCACATGTACATATTCATACTTGTCTTCATCCATTGCCGGCCTCACCCCGCCCCACAGTAAACAGCATCACCATCCCCTGATTTACTCAGTCAAGACACCCCACAATCTTAAGTCCTCATCCGTATTTTTTGAAAAGTTCAACATAGTTGCCATCACTCTCTGATGATAACTTGCCGTTCAGTACTGTGATATATGGTCCTCCATTTTGCAGCCTTTAACCAGTGAAGCTCAGTCTAGATCATTAACTTTCATAGCCCTGCAAAGATTGGATATATTACAATTGTTGCAATTTGGAATAGAAGATAGAAACTCCTTTCCATTTGTTGTTCATTCATTGATCATTTTTTGTTGACTTGATATTTCAGTACCTGATGAAGATGACTATGGTCATGACACTGACATGAGTGACAATGAAAATACTGATGATGAGATTGAGAGGTAAGTTACTGAATAGTATGTTTTTTCTCCTATGCAGGTCGGCCTGTGAGCATGAGAGATTCTCTTGAAATTTTTGGGTCAGGACTCTCCCAACCCATTATATTTTGATGAATAGGCATAATCCTTCACCAACCCTTTGTGAATGACCCAAAGTATCTCCTAATACTGTTCACTTACTGTTCACTCTATGGGTCTACCTTTGGCCAGTCAGCAACTGGTACCAGGTTGATGCTATCAACCTATCCTCTATCAGCTACTTATAGCTTACTTTTTTCTGGATCACATATGTTTTGTTTGTGCTGTGTGGCTCTGCTGCTGTTGTCAATCAGCTTTTATGGAAATTTTCTTTACTGTCGTTTTATTATATAATTTAGTTTTAAGTGTACTTATTGAGAGGGTTAGTGATGGCTACTTAGTGAGCAAGCACTTTAGTGGTTGTCAAGTGAAACTCCTCTGACCCAGATAGCTGTCTTTTCTTTTTGCCTCACTTATGGACTACTAGCATTCTGTCCTCAGACATACAGTTTCTCCTTATCATTCATAACACCTGACAATGCTTGACTCACACAGCTCCTTCATAACTCTATTTCTGTGGTGAGCAGTACATGCTAACCCAGCCTTTTGGTAAAATAGTAGGAGCTATGGGTAGGAGCACTAGTTAGGAACGTTTAGGCTGGAGCATTAGGTAGAAATATAAGTAGAAGTTGTCAGTAGGAACATTAAGCAGGAACATTAGGTAGAGGCAGTTAGTAGGAACATTTGGTAGGAGAATTTGCAAACACTGCTCTGGAGTTTCCCCCTGGCAATGGGTTGTTAAGTCTAAGGCACTGAAAGCTAAGAAGTTGCACTGGAGTCCACTAGTTATAGAGCCTATTGCCATGGCTACCCCCTTATTAGAGTTCCAGAAGGAATAGGCTTTGGAGATATATATAGAAAGATATACATGTCAGTAGTGCAAGTAACAGGAAAAAAAAGGGGAAATTATGAGGAAGTGGAAGGATAGAGTGAAAGATACTTGAAAGGCTCAGGGTCCAAACATGCAGTAGGATGTATGGCATGCAATGAATAAAGCAAATTGAAGTGATATGGTATATAGGGGACAATTTACTGTCAGTAGGATGGAAGTGATGGGGGGAAAACCTCAGAAAGGTCTGTGGGTCCTGGTTGTGGATAGGGGGCTTTGGTTTTGGTGCATTTTGAATGATAGCTAGAGAGTGGCTATAAATGAATGAGGTCATTTCTTCATATGCTTCTGGTCGAATGTAGCTAATGTGAAAAATGGCAAACATACTTAAGAATGTATTATCATATCTGTTCGTTATTTCTCACAGCAAGGTAGTACCAGGGACAGAATGGCCTCATTTGCTCACATCCACTCTCTAGCTGTCATATGTAATACACTGAAACCAGAACCCCCTTATCCCCTGCAAAGCTCCATCAATTTTCCTGTGGTTTCCTCTGGCCATTTCATGTACCCTAAAACAGCTCATCTACAGCATGTCACCCCTTTAATAACACACTAGTCCAGTTTGCTCTGTCCCATGCGTGCCTCATACCATTCAGCTTGTTTAAGCCCTGATAACTCAATATACCTTTCACTTATCCTTTTAAGTCCAAACTATATCAGCACACCCTCATGAGGTCTCTCAAACATGCTCTTCTTACTTCCACGCCTATCTCATACCTTACCATTTCTTAATCAATCAGCCCTCCTCCCACCACATATTGTCTGTGGGCATTTTATTTCCAACATATCCACCGTGTTCCATACAACACTGTTGGGACTACTGTACCATAAAACATACCCATTTTTGTCTTGAGAGACAGTGACCTCTCTTTCCACATCCACCTTAATACACCCAGGACCATAGCCATTCTTTTCACATCCACCTTAATACACCCAAGACCATAGCCATTCACCCACCTTATGGCTGACTCTAGATCCCATTGTTCCATCTACTGCCCTGCCATTTCCACTCTTGAGTATGTATAACACACCCTTCCTTCAGGTTATCTCCATTCAAACTCACATTTACACTGTTTCCCTTACTAGATTATATGTTCCTTCTTTTATTCACATAAACTATGAACATCCTCTTCTCTCAAACTCAAACAGTCTGTCACCAGAATCATGTCTTTAAAAAGAAAGAAAAAGACTTTTATGTCCCCCGTGCCACCCTATTCATAAACAGATTGAACAGTTATAGTTACATCACACACCCTTGTTGCATACCCACCTTCCCCTGAAACCGCTTGTCATCCTCTCTCCTTACACATCCCTTGCACGTCTCCCTTGCCACCCCATTCATAAACAGATTAAACAGTTGTAGTTACATCACACACCCTTGTTGCATACCCACCATCACCTGAAACCACTCATCCTCCTCTCTCCTTATTCACACACATCCCTTGCTTGCTGGATAGAACTCCACACTGTTTCTAGTAGATTTCTTCCCACACCACATCTTTGTAACACCATCTGCAAAGCATCTCTTATCACTCCTATCCTACACTTTCTGAAGATCTGTATATGCTAGGTATAAACCCTTCTCTTTCTGTTAAGTATTTCTCAGACAGATTTATCTAAGCAAAAACCTGATCACACCATCTTTTGTTACTCCAAAAGCCACTTGTTCCTCCCCAATATGGTCCTCTATTCCTGCCAGGACCTTCTCAGTCACCACTCTTACAAGTCAATGGGTATACTAGTCAAACTGTGATTTGAACATAGACTTTTGTCATCACTGCCTTTATACAATAGCATTATATGGGCATCTCACCAGTCCCAAGGTAGCATAGTTTGAGCCATACATGCATTGAAAATTGTAGCTACCCAGTCAACAACACTACCAGCCCCATTAGTAAGAGACTCGGCTGCTTTCCCATCTCCTCCAGTTGCTTTCCCACACTTCATCTTACACATGGCATTCACCACCTCTTCTCTTTTTGCAAACCACTTGTCCTGGCTCTCTTTCTTTGCATACCGTATATATTTTTCAATTACCTCAGGACCACATGCTTTGAAAGAGTCCTGGTCATAGGCAGGACATTTCTAAGGCTTCTGCAGCCTAAAGCTGCTCTACTTCAAGTAGTAGGGATGTATAGAAGCCTTTAGAGTGAGATATTCGTTGATGAGACTCTACTTCCAATAATATAGCTTTGCCAAAGGTGACTTTTAACCTCTTGAAGACAAAGCCCAGTAACATCCTTTGCATATGTCCAAGTCCCAGACATTACATATGTGTCATCCTCTGGTTTACAAGCTGTGACATATACTATATACTTAAAATGATTGGATAATATATTGCAAAAGAAATTCACCAAGTTTGAAAAAATCATTTATTGTGCTCACTGAACTGGCTCAGTCCTGTTCATGTTTGGGACAGATATAATATTCTTCACAGATTGCCTGTAGGACAGTCCAGTCAACACATGTGTGATACTAGTTTTGTGTGGAGGTGCATACTGCTTTTATCTTCTGTTTATTTATTGCTGTGAACCCTTAAAGGTTAGAAAAGAAAAGTTCTCAACTGCTTTTAAGAGGAAAGAGAGATTGTGAGTAGTATTTCTGAAATGATACTGAAATTAGCAAATAAAGAAAAAAGAAAAAAGAAATACAATGGAAATAACATTTTGCTCAGGTTCACAAATATGAATGGTCATGGAGAAGAGGCCTCTGTGTTTGTTATGTTCTAGTGTTGTGCCATGGATGATATAAAGCAGAATAGATTAAAGTGGAATCTTGAAACCCAGCATCCTGAATGTATTGGTAAAACCTTTGACTTGTTCCAAAGACAATTCAGAGAGGTTGATATGCAGAGACAGGTCTTTACAAAAGCGACAACTTTTGCAACAAGGACATACCTTGCATCTTACAAAGTTTCCTACAGAATTACAGGGTATAAAAAAATTCACATGATAGCAAAATATTTGGTGCTACCTGCTGTTATAGACACACTGTAAGTAATGCTTGGTGAATCAAGTGTGAAACAGCTGTGTAATATTCCATATAGTGATGAAACAATTGGAAGATGAATTTCAGATACAAGTGAAAACCTGCGTGATTATTTGATGGAATTTTGTAAGAATCACGCTTTGGATTGTAAATAGATGAGGCAGTGGATGTCTTAAAAGATGCTTATTTGATAACTGACACTTTATGTTGTAAATGATGAAATTAAGGAAGATTTTTTTTTTGTTTTGTTTTGCAAAGCTAGTGATGGAAGAACATCTGCAGTGGAGGTGTTCAGTATTACTGGTGAATTTTGAAATGAAAATGGCATTGAATATGAGATCTGCACTGATGGAGCTCGGTCAGTGTTAGAATAAAGTGCAGGATTTCAAGCATTGTTGAGAGGGAAGACCCCACATGCAGTATAGAGGTGCTGCATGCTTCGTAGGCAGGCACCTGGATCTAGCATTAAGTGTGAGGAGCTAACGACCATATTAAATGATTTCATAAGAATTGTCAAATATATAAAACATATGATAGAGGCATGTGATAGAATTGATAGAGATGCTCTGTGGAAGGTATTAAGAATATATGGTGTGGGAGGCAAGTTGTTAGAAGCAGTGAAAAGTTTTTATCGAGGATGTAAGGCATGTGTACGTGTAGGAAGAGAGGAAAGTGATTGGTTCTCAGTGAATGTAGGTTTGCGGCAGGGGTGTGTGATGTCTCCATGGTTGTTTAATTTGTTTATGGATGGGGTTGTTAGGGAGGTGAATGCAAGAGTTTTGGAAAGAGGGGCAAGTATGAAGTCTGGTGGGGATGAGAGAGCTTGGGAAGTGAGTCAGTTGTTGTTCGCTGATGATACAGCGCTGGTGGCTGATTCATGTGAGAAACTGCAGAAGCTGGTGACTGAGTTTGGTAAAGTGTGTGAAAGAAGAAAGTTAAGAGTAAATGTGAATAAGAGCAAGGTTATTAGGTACAGTAGGGTTGAGGGTCAAGTCAATTGGGAGGTGAGTTTGAATGGAGAAAAACTGGAGGAAGTGAAGTGTTTTAGATATCTGGGAGTGGATCTGGCAGCGAATGGAAACATGGAAGCGGAAGTGGATCATAGGGTGGGGGAGGGGGCGAAAATTCTGGGAGCCTTGAAGAATGTGTGGAAGTCGAGAACGTTGTCTCGGAAAGCAAAAATGGGTATGTTTGAAGGAATAGTGGTTCCAACAATGTTGTATGATTGCGAGGCGTGGACTATGGATAGAGTTGTGCGCAGGAGGATGGATGTGCTGGAAATGAGATGTTTGAGGACAATGTGTGGTGTGAGGTGGTTTGATCGAGTAAGTAACGTAAGGGTAAGAGAGATGTGTGGAAATAAAAAGAGCGTGGTTGAGAGAGCAGAAGAGGGTGTTTTGAAATGGTTTGGGCACATGGAGAGAATGAGTGAGGAAAGATTGACCAAGAGGATATATGTGTCGGAGGTGGAGGGAACGAGGAGAAGAGGGAGACCAAATTGGAGGTGGAAAGATGGAGTGAAAAAGATTTTGTGTGATCGGGGCCTGAACATGCAGGAGGGTGAAAGGAGGGCAAGGAATAGAGTGAATTGGAGCGATGTGGTATACCGGGGTTGACGTGCTGTCAGTGGATTGAATCAAGGCATGTGAAGCGTCTGGGGTAAACCATGGAAAGCTGTGTAGGTATGTATATTTGCGTGTGTGGACGTATGTATATACATGTGTATGGGGGTGGGTTGGGCCATTTCTTTCGTCTGTTTCCTTGCGCTACCTCGCAAACGCGGGAGACAGCGACAAAGCAAAAAAAAAAAAAAAAAAAAACATATCCATAGAAAGGAAAGCTCATTGCACTTATGTGAAAATATGGGGGCAGAACATAATGCTTTCCTGCATTATTGTGAATTGCACTGGCAGTCCCATCCAGAAGTGCTTCAGAAAGTGTATGAACTAAGAGATGAAATATGCACCCTTCCCTAAATGGTAGCAAGAGCAGTGATGCAGATTTGTTGCAGTGAGAAACTTGCAAATATGGTTGATTTTTTGATTAAGCAAAATGCTTGAATAAGTCAGTGCAGGTTCCTCAAATGAGTATTTTACACTGACAAAGTGAATTTTTTTTTTTTTTTATAATTTGTTGCTGTCTCCCGCGTTTGCGAGGTAGCACAAGGAAACAGACGAAAGAAATGGCCCAACCCCCCCCCCCATACACATGTATATACATACGTCCACACACGCAAATATACATACCTACACAGCTTTCCATGGTTTACCCCAGACGCTTCACATGCCTTGATTCAATCCACTGACAGCACGTCAGCCCCGGTATACCACATCGCTCCAATTCACTCTATTCCTTGCCCTCCTTTCACCCTCCTGCATGTTCAGGCCCCGATCACACAAAATCTTTTTCACTCCATCTTTCCACCTCCAATTTGGTCTCCCTCTTCTCCTTGTTCCCTCCACCTCCGACACATATATCCTCTTGGTCAATCTTTCCTCACTCATCCTCTCCATGTGCCCAAACCACTTCAAAACACCCTCTTCTGCTCTCTCAACCATGCTCTTTTTATTTCCACACATCTCTCTTACCCTTACGTTACTCACTCGATCAAACCACCTCACACCACACATTGTCCTCAAACATCTCATTTCCAGCACATCCATCCTCCTGCGCACAACTCTATCCATAGCCCACGCCTCGCAATCATACAACATTTTTGGAACCACTATTCCTTCAAACATACCCATTTTTGCTTTCCGAGATAATGTTCTCGACTTCCACACATTCTTCAAGGCCCCCAGAATTTTCGCCCCCTCCCCCACCCTATGATCCACTTCCGCTTCCATGGTTCCATCCGCTGCCAGATCCACTCCCAGATATCTAAAACAAAGTGAATACATTCATTAAAAATTGGAATCATGAAAATGAAGTGAAACAAGAAAGTATCTGACAAGTTTTCAAATTCAGAAATAGTTTGCTGAACCAATTTTGTTTTTATGTTGAAAGGAAAAAAGAAAAGACAAGAATGTATTTACGAACTTTGAAGGAAGTGAAAAACATGTCTTTTGAAATGTGCCAGGTCATAATTATTGGGAAAGACATGATAAAGTAGAGAATTCCAAAGCTTCGACATGTAGGGAAAGAAGAAGTTACCAAAATAGCCCACCCCTTAGTTGCCAATGGTCACACAGTAATCATGTGACTCAGCAGCTTGTTGAGTATTGCATGGTCTACCAAGTGGTGGGAGCACACAAGCAGCCACCTCTCAGGAGTAAAAACCAAAGTAATACCCTAAGAAGAGGGAAAGTGAACCAACATTGCTGCCTAGAGCAAGAGTGTCAAGTTTGGAAGTTAGCTTTATTTTTATGTTGAAGGCTCCAATCACAGAGTCCACATCAAGGCCAGGCCTTAATTGAAATATAGAGAGAATTATGAAGCTTAAAAAGAAAAGACAGTGGAAAGAATTTACAAATTTTTGAGAAAGTGAAAAACTTGTCTTTTGAAATTTGCCAGGTCATAGTTATTGGGAAAGACATGAGAAGGCAGGGAGTTCCAAAGTTTCATTGTGTAGGGAAAGAAGCAGGTATCAAAACAGTCCACCCTTGAGTTGCTAGTGGCCGCTCAATAATCATGTAATGCTGCTGCTTGCTGAGTATTGCTTGGTCTAGCTAGTGGTGTAGGCACACAAGCAGCCAGCTCTCAGGAGCAAAGCCCAAAGTAATACCTATAGGAGAGGAAAAGTGAACCAACATTGTGGTGTAGGGCAAGGGGGTCAAGTTTGGAAGTTGGCCTAGGACAGTTTGTAAGGTGGACTGCTTTCAACTCAACTCCCTTAAGTAAGGATGCAGAGCTACAACCACCCCAAGTGTGAGAGCAGCACTCCATACAAGGATTAATCAATCCCTTGTATAAGTGGCGTAACTTTTCAGAAGAGAAAAGTTTCGACATCTAAACAGGACACTCAGTTCCTTAGAGGCAGACTTGGCTATTACTGTAATGTTGGCTTTCCAAGAAAGACTGGAAGTTACAGTAATACCAAATATGTTCATTGAGTCAAGAAGTGGAATTATAGAATTGCCAAAGGAGAGACAAGAGTTGTTAGGAGTTTTCAAAAGAGAGACGGGTGACCTGGGTCTTGGAGGCATTAAACTTAACAAGATTTTGAGTACCCCACTGAGATATCCTGTCCAAGTCTGAGTTTATTGAGGAAGCTGTTTCAAGATGAGATGCAGATTGGGTGAGAGAAGAGGGAGCAGAATTGGAAGACATGGATGAATGCAGTGTTGAGTCGTCAGCATATGAGTGCATTGGATTATTTGTGGAGGAGAGGAAATTGTTGAAAAAAAGGAGAAAAAGTGTAGGAGACAGGACTGAACTTTGAGGGACACCACTGTTGACGAAGAAATGGAGGAGGCTGATCCATCAACATCCACAGAGATAGATCTGCTAGAGTGAAAGCTAGATATGAAGGAGCAGAGTGGGGGAGGGAAGCCAAAAATGGGTAGCTTAAGAGATGAAACCCTGATACCACACCCTGTCAAAAGCCTTAGATAGGTCAAGGGCACCTTTAGTTCTATCTATCTGTATATCTGTTTATATCTGCCTGTTCCCTCGGGAAACTCCCATTAAGTTGGTGGCCACAGCAAAAGAGTCTCCATTTATCCTTAACCTTATATACCTCCCTTGCCTACACCATTCCACAAGACTTCCACCATTACTCTCCCTCCAGTATTCTTCCACTCTATTTCCCTATGTCACAGGTGGTATTCCTTTCACATCATCCCCTTTGATCATAGTCATATACTCTCTTTGCATTCTTTCTACATGCCCAAACCACTTTAAAATATTATCTTTTGCCCACTCTACCACTTTACATTTCATTCCTTTTGCTTTTCCTGCCTTACCATATCTCTTATATGCCCCTTCATTTCTTTCTTCATTCCATCTAGTCGTACCACATGCTCCTCTCAAATGGGTCATTTCCATAGCCTGGATTCTTGACCTCTCTGCCTCATTCCAGGATCATGTTTCAGCTGCAAATGTCAAGGTTGGGAGGACTGTGATGTTCCTTAATCCTTTCTTCATATACATACTTACACATCTACCCTTCATTAATCTGATAAGGGACCCAATAAGTCATCAACCCAATACTGCTTTCTCCCTTACCTATCCTTCTGTATCACCAGACTTACCAAAGATAGCTCGTCAACACTTGAATTCTTTCACCTCCTCCAGTCTTTCTCCCCCAACATCTATAACACAGTTTAGTACACTTTCATCTCACACACTATAGGGCTTTGCAAAATATATACTTTCACTCTGTTTCCTTTTAGACACCGTTACTTGTATGTACCTTCAACCGCTTACACTCACACACATCATATAACACACAGCCTTCTGCAACTCCTCTTCTCTTAGCAAACAACACAGTATCATCTACAAACAGGCCTTTTATTAGCCAACATGCCTTACCACCACACATCATCTCCACCCCCTTTCCCTAGTTTTGCTTTCATCTTGCTTATCACTCCATCTATATATCTTAAAAAGCCATGTTGATATCACACAGCCCTACTTCACATCCACTTGTATACTGAAACTTTTGGTCAACTCTCCATCCACTCATGTACATGCATTTGGTCCTCTATAGAAGGCTTACAGTATCCAACAGTTGTCCCCCTACTCCATATGTCCTTAACACAAACCCAAAAGCATTCCACTAGGCTGCCAAATGCTTTCTCCAGGTCCATATAAGCTTCATTAAACTTCTTACCTTTTGCTAGACACACATGTTATCAAGGGTATAGTCTTGTGGTCCATAGCCTTAGACTAGACAGCTGGACAGAGGGTCATCAATGGTGTTTGATCCCAGACGTTGCTATGATAGTAGAGACAAGCAACATGAGTGTAAGGTAATCACTAGGTAAGCTTAGATGAAGTAAGACCATTATATGAATGTAGTGATCCACATATGTGGAAACACTGCATCTAACACATTTACATCCCTGCCTTGCCTTGTGACTGAACCAAGATCAAATGGGCCATGAGTACTTTGCTTATTCTTGTATTATTTAGTTTTTCTCATCGTGAAATTAATAGTAATATGTGGTAAATGAATTATTAACCTAATTGAACATTTCAGAGTTCTTGCAAGACACAGAAAGAATGAAGACTTCTCTTCCAAGACAAACACTGCCAAGAATACGAGACCTGATAATCGTAATGGAATGGCAGAAAATGAGGGTACAGCATATCCTAAAGTAAAAGTAAAGAAAGACAGAGAAGTTATGATGAGTGATGTGAAGGAAACTAAAATTAAAGATGCAAGAGTGGCAAACGGCACTATGGTGAGCAGTGAGGATGAAATCTATGATGATGATACAGATATTGATGAGGATAACGTAAAGTATCTGGTAAGAATGTCAGTTTGGTCAAGTGGTGATTTTTTTTGTTGTGGATAAACGCATTATCCATACATGCTACATGATAGAATTGACAAGTTTTGATATATCTTCAGAAGGGCTTTGGTTTCCACATGTTTCAGTGCAATAGTGTTTTAGGATACCAACAACAAGACTTCATGTTAGCATAGTTCTCTCTCAAATGAAACTTTACCATGGACCATAATTATACGAATTCATTCTTCAAGCAGAAATAGGTAATAGGAGTAGTGATGGTAACAATATGTATTATATCATTAAATAGGACTAAAGTGGGTATGAATTAGGAGAGTGACTTATCAAGAGAAGCCCGTAATGAGGAAATCAGTTATATGGAATTTTGAAGTTGAAATGTTTGGGGTGGGGACAAAGGAATTCTGCCTCTGTATTCCCTGCATGTCGCTGAAGGCGACTAAAGGGGGTGGAAGTGTGGGACTGGAAACCCTCCTCTTCTTATATTTCAGCTTCTAAAAGATGAACAGAAGAAGGAACCATGCAAGGAGTGCTCATCCTCCTCAAAGGCTAAGGTTGGGGTGACTAAATGTATGTAGATGTAATTAAGGTGAGAAGAAAGAGGTAGGTAGCATATTTGAGGAAGGAAACCTTGATGTTTTAGCTCTGATGGAAATAAAACTCCAGGGTAAAGAGTAAGAATGGTTTGGAAATGTCTTGGAGTGAAGTCAAGTGTTGGTGAGAGGACACGAGCTAAGGAAGGATTAGCACCACTCATGAAGCAGGAGTAGTGGGAGTTTGGAAGAGTGTAAGGAAGTGAATTCCAGACTGATGTGGGTGAAAATGAAAGTGGATGGCAAGAGATGGCTCATTATCTCTGCTTGTGCATCTAGCCATGAGAGGCAAGTGTTTTGGGAGCAGCTAAGTGAGTGTGTTAGCAATTATGATGTAAGAGATCAGGTATCAGTGATGGGTGATTTGAATGTGAAGGTGAGTGATGTGGTAGGGGAGGGTACAATTGTGGCGCATGTGATATTCAGCATTAGAATGAAAATAATGAACTACTTGAGGAGTTGTCTGTTGAAAAGGGACTGGTGATTGGGAATACACCTAGTTTGATAAGAGGGACATGCACAAGTACATGGTAATAGAAAGGTGTGGTAGTAAATAGAGCAGTCTAGAGAGCTGAAGAGGGTGTGTTGAAATGGTTTGGACACACAGGGAAAATGAGTAAGGGGATGTCGACAAAGAGGATACATGTGTCAGAATTGGAGGGTACAAGGAGAATGAGGAGACCAAATTGAAGATGGAAGGATGGAGTGAAAAAGATTTTGAGTGATTGGAGCCTGAACATGCAGGAGGATGAAAGACATGCATGCGATAAAGTGAATTGGAATAATATGGCATAAGGAAGCAGACATGTTGTCACTGGACTGAAACAGAGCGTGTGAAGTGTCCAGGGAGCTGTGGTTTCAGTGCTTTACACATGACAGCAAATTAATGGATGTTTGTGGATGTGGCCTTTCTTTGTGTGTTCTTGGTATTACCATGTGGATGTGGGAAACAGTGATTACGCATAAATGAAAAGAAAGAAAAGGTAATATTTGCGAGTGTCAAGTATTTGTTTAATTTACTAAAATCATTCATTGTTTTAATCCTTGACCAGACGCTTCCTGACACTTCAAATCTGCCTCTCCCTCCCCTTGGGGATTACTTTAAAGGGAAATTTTTCTTTATCTATGGCAAGATGGCTGAGGAGAAGAAGAAACTCTTACACCGTTACATCATAGCTTTTAATGGGTAAGAGAATGTTCATATCATTTGAGCCAATATCATAACTTTCTTTTAGCTATTAAATGCCCTTTCTCATCTGCAAAATTTCAAAGTATTCTGTATTTGAACATTCCCTCATAATTCTCTTGTACCCTTTACTCATCCTTAAATTTTTTGAGTTGTATTTTTAGGGACTTAACTGGAAGAAAAACAATTCAGCATTGAAATATGAAAGATTAATTTTTCTCTTTAGCAAGAAGTTGGCTTAGTTATATTCACAAATGTTCAAAATACTATCACACATGCATATCGTTAACACCAACTCCATTGATAACAGTAACTAGAAGAGATGGTTGGAATTAAACTTTAATTATAAGAAAACCACTTTAGATAAGTGTTATCACCTAATATTGTCCTTAAAGGCCTTTTAAGCCACCAGAAGTCACCTCAGCCCTAAAGATTACAGTTAGGGCTATGCTGTCTTTCAAAATAAGTAACCTTGGAGCCTCAAATTATCTTGAGAGTACCACAGGATTAAAGGTAAGATCCAAGGATATCAAAGCCTGGCCATAAGGACCAAGACATGCCACCTTTGATAGGTTCAGAGTTAATGCAGCGTCATGTACTTAAATACCTCAGATACAGGTGTAACTACTTAAGAATGTGGGCAAGGCTTTAAGTTATCATCCCATGGCCACCACAGGCCACCCAGACCCTATAGATTGCCCTCAAGGTTACACTTGATTCACTGCTCTCATTCAGAACAGGCAGCCACAAAATAATGAAGGTACTTCAGGGTCAAAGGCAGGATCCAGGTGTAATCGAGCCTGGCCTGAAAAGACCAATAAAGTCCACTCATGAAGGATCAGAGCTACTACAGCTTTATGTAGAACCTAGAGGCCTCATATTTTTGTAATAGGTATTTCAGAAATTGGCAAGGTTTTTAGGCAACCTCAAAATACATTTCTAAGCCACCAGAGGCCACCCTTGCCTTATAGATTACTTTTAAATCACTGGACTTATTCAAAATAGATGACATAGTAGCCTCAAATTATAATGAAGGTACACACTGTGAAAGCAGTATCTTACCACTTATTGTGTGAAACAATATGCCATGGTGATTGAAGGGTTTTGAGAAATGTAATTTTGGTGTAAAGTGTTTTAGATATCTGGGAGTGGATTTGGCAGCAGATGGAACCATGGAAGCGGAAGTGAATCATTGGGTGGGGAAGAGGGCGAAAGTTCTGGGAGCGTTGAAGAATGTGTGGAAGTCGAGAACATTATCTCGTAAAGCAAAATTGGGTATGTTTGAAGGAATAGTGGTTCCAACAATGTTATATGGTTGCGAGGCGTAGGCTATAGATAGAGTTGTGCAGAGGAGGCTGGATCTGCTGGAAATGAGATGTTTGAGGATGATATGTGGTGTGAGGTGGTTTGATCGAGTAAGTAATAATAGGGTAAGAGAGATGTGTGGTAATAAAAAGAGTGTGGTTGAGAGAGCAGAAGAGGGTGTTTTGAAATGGTTTGGTCACATGGAGAGAATGAGTGAGAAAAGATTGACCAAGAGGATATATGTGTCAGAGGTGGAGGGAACGAGGAGAAGAGGGAGACTGAATTGGAGGTGGAAAGATGGAATAAAAAAGATTTTGAGTGATCGGGGCCTGAACATGCAGGAGGGTGAAAGGCGTGCAAGGAATACATTGAATTGGAATGATGTGTTATACCAGGGTCAATGTGCTGTCAATGAACTGAACCAGGGCATGTGAAATGTCTGGGGAAGGTTTACGAGGCCTGGATGTGGATAGGGAGCTGTGGTTTCAGTGCTTTACACATGACAGCAAATTAATGGATGTTTGTGGATGTGGCCTTTCTTTGTGTGTTCTTGGTATTACCATGTGGATGTGGGAAACAGTGATTACGCATAAATGAAAAGAAAGAAAAGGTAATATTTGCGAGTGTCAAGTATTTGTTTAATTTACTAAAATCATTCATTGTTTTAATCCTTGACCAGACGCTTCCTGACACTTCAAATCTGCCTCTCCCTCCCCTTGGGGATTACTTTAAAGGGAAATTTTTCTTTATCTATGGCAAGATGGCTGAGGAGAAGAAGAAACTCTTACACCGTTACATCATAGCTTTTAATGGGTAAGAGAATGTTCATATCATTTGAGCCAATATCATAACTTTCTTTTAGCTATTAAATGCCCTTTCTCATCTGCAAAATTTCAAAGTATTCTGTATTTGAACCTTCCCTCATAATTCTCTTGTACCCTTTACTCATCCTTAAATTTTTTGAGTTGTATTTTTAGGGACTTAACTGGAAGAAAAACAATTCAGCATTGAAATATGAAAGATTAATTTTTCTCTTTAGCAAGAAGTTGGCTTAGTTATATGCACAAATGTTCAAAATACTATCACATATGCATATCGTTAACACCAACTCCATTGATAACAGTAACTAGAAGAGATGGTTGGAATTAAACTTTAATCATAAGAAAACCACTTTAGATAAGTGTTATCACCTAATATTGTCCTTAAAGGCCTTTTAAGCCACCAGAAGTCACCTCAGCCCTAAAGATTACAGTTAGGGCTATGCTGTCTTTCAAAATAAGTAACCTTGGAGCCTCAAATTATCTTGAGAGTACCACAGGATTAAAGGTAAGATCCAAGGATATCAAAGCCTGGCCATAAGGACCAAGACATGCCACCTTTGATAGGTTCAGAGTTAATGCAGCGTCATGTACTTAAATACCTCAGATACAGGTGTAACTACTTAAGAATGTGGGCAAGGCTTTAAGTTATCATCCCATGGCCACCACAGGCCACCCAGACCCTATAGATTGCCCTCAAGGTTACACTTGATTCACTGCTCTCATTCAGAACAGGCAGCCACAAAATAATGAAGGTACTTCAGGGTCAAAGGCAGGATCCAGGTGTAATCGAGCCTGGCCTGAAAAGACCAATAAAGTCCACTCATGAAGGATCAGAGCTACTACAGCTTTATGTAGAACCTAGAGGCCTCATATTTTTGTAATAGGTATTTCAGAAATTGGCAAGGTTTTTAGGCAACCTCAAAATACATTTCTAAGCCACCAGAGGCCACCCTTGCCTTATAGATTACTTTTAAATCACTGGACTTATTCAAAATAGATGACATAGTAGCCTCAAATTATAATGAAGGTACACACTGTGAAAGCAGTATCTTACCACTTATTGTGTGAAACAATATGCCATGGTGATTGAAGGGTTTTGAGAAATGTAATTTTGGTGTGAAGTGTTTTAGATATCTGGGAGTGGATTTGGCAGCAGATGGAACCATGGAAGCGGAAGTGAATCATTGGGTGGGGAAGAGGGCGAAAGTTCTGGGAGCGTTGAAGAATGTGTGGAAGTCGAGAACATTATCTCGTAAAGCAAAATTGGGTATGTTTGAAGGAATAGTGGTTCCAACAATGTTATATGGTTGCGAGGCGTAGGCTATAGATAGAGTTGTGCAGAGGAGGCTGGATCTGCTGGAAATGAGATGTTTGAGGATGATATGTGGTGTGAGGTGGTTTGATCGAGTAAGTAATAATAGGGTAAGAGAGATGTGTGGTAATATAAAGAGTGTAGTTGAGAGAGTAGAAAAGGGTGTGTTGAAATGGTCTGGACATATGGAGAGAATGAGTGAGGAAGGGTTGACAAAGAGGATACATGTTTCAGAGATGGAAACCAAATTGGAGGTGGAAGGATGGAGGGAAAAATATTTGAGCGATCGGGGCCTGAATATACAGGAGGGTGAGAGGCGTGCAAGGAATACATTGAATTGGAATGATGTGTTATACCAGGGTCAATGTGCTGTCAATGAACTGAACCAGGGCATGTGAAATGTCTGGGGAAGGTTTACGAGGCCTGGATGTGGATAGGGAGCTGTGGTTTCAGTGCATTACACATGACAGCTAGAGACTGAGTGTGAATGAATGTGGTCTTTTTTGTCTGTTATCCTTGCAGTGCCTTGCTAAAGCTGGGGGTAGTGATGCTGTTTCCTGTGATGTAGGATAGTGCCAGGAATGGATGAAGGCAAGCCTGAATATGTACATATGTATATGTCTGCATATGTGTATATGGTGATATGTATATGTGTGTGTATGGGCATTTGTGTATATGTATGTGTATATGAGTGGATGGGTCATTCTTCATCTGTTTCCTGACACTACCTTGCTGACACGAGAAACAGCAATCATTTATTAAATCAAATAGTAGGTATTCTTAGGAAAGTACTCCATCGTGCTCCCTCAGGTTTTGACACATTCCTTAATCTCAGTGATGGATGTGAACATTTTTTGACTGAATACTAAGTGTTTCCTCCCATAACCCTGACATCGAAATTGCTCCATATTCTTTTAACTTTGTAATAACACCATAGGTGAATATTATTGTAATGAGTACCAAGTATTTGCTCCAGTAACCTTGACATTGAGGTCACTCTTTATTTTCATTGAGAAAGTTTCCACACTTCTGTTAAATTCTGTTACCTCACCACAGTTTGATTTGATTGTTAATTTAGTCCTTGTTAAATACTTTCTGTTTTGTTTTTGTGCATTTTAGTTTCTCAAATGTAGATTTTGACTGACAGGTGTTTTCCATTTCAGAGATGTAGAAGATTATATGAATGAAAAAGTGAAGTTTGTCATTACTGATGAAGATTGGGATGAAAATTTTGATGAGGTTAGTGCTTATGCAAAGGTTTTGAAATGATATTGTATGTATTATATCATATAAATGCCGAATTCAGAATAAGGTAGCCGATGTAGGATTTTTCATAGAACTTTGGTTACCATGTATCTTAATGCATTCGAGCAGCAGCCCAATAACAGTGTATGAGGTGTTAGTCATTTTTTCTGTTAGTTGTTTTGCTAACATTTATGTGAAACAGTTTGCTTGTGCTTGTACTGCGCCAGCGAGGGACTTGGCAGAAGTGGAAATAAGAAAAACTGATATATCCTAAGGGAACAGGAAAAAATACAAACTAGTAGTCAAGTGGAAGAGTAGAAAGAAGAATTAATGTATACAAGGGGAATTAGGAAAACAGCTGGAGAACCAAAAAGGGAAATAGCATTGGTGTGCGTGAGGTCATTAACTTTATTTGTGTGGAAATTGCATACATGGTGGACTGTCATGTGAGGTATGTAAAGAATAAGAACCATCAGTGAAAAGAAAGTAGTGGTTTCTGTTGAATGTAACTGTAAACCTGCAAAACTGAAACTGAGGTCCAGTCACTATGACTGTCATAGAGTGTTCCTTACGCAACTACTTTATCACCAATCTTCTGTCTAGATATTGGGTCATTTACTTCCCCATCTAATGTAGAATTATATTATTAAGGACATAACTGAGTCCCTTGCCAGTGAAACACTTTCCAGGTGCTCCTTGACAATATGGGGTACACCCTTAAAATTTTTGTCAGATGTATAAAGATTGGTGGCTTTGTGGATATAGTAGCCTGAATAGGATCACTCATTGCCCTTGATAATCTATTGCAATGGCTTTGTGCCAAAGACAGTCCTGTGATACGTACATTTGTAAGCATCGTTGATGGTTGTCATCATTACACCAGAGTGAAATTCACAAAGGAACAATTATTCGATCTTAGTGAATAGAAAATGAAAAAGAATGCCCTTTTTTTTATTTCCCATACCAGGGAAAAGTGAGAATGAGAGAAGTAGGTATGGGAGCATGATTTTAAACAACCAACCACTCTGCAGAGTAAAGGGACTACAGACTGGAAACAGAATTGTTACTCATGACCAGTTATATTACTTTACACTGAATATGTGGTAAATTAAGCAAAATGTATGATTGCAAGTGAGAATTGTGGAGTTGAAAGTATAATTTGAGGTCGTGTGTGTCCCTGGTGTATGTGAAAATAGGAAATGACTGTTGGACTGTGTCCTGAGAGAAGAAAGGTGATCAATAATGCATAGTTTAAGAAAATATGGTTACAAAAGTGTGCATGGATGAGTGGGGTTAGGGGATCAATGGGCATAAGTGAACTGTGTGTTAATCCACTGATGTGCAGTAGTGAGGTTGGTGGTTGTAATTATGATATGCAGGGCAGCAGGTTGAATGTCTGATCATTTCATGGTGGATTGTATAGTAAAAATTGGTGCAGGGTTTAGGTAAAGATGGAGTGTATTTGAAAGAAGTATTGGAAGTGCATGATCTAGAAAAGTGGCACTTTTTAGAGATACTGGGAGAGATTGAGTGAAGAACAACATGGGATGAGACTATATGCAAGTCGGGAGAGAAAGATATCGTAGAGAATCATCTCTGAAGTATGCAGGTAAAATGCAGTTTTCCTTTATTTGAGACAGGGAAATGTTTTTAACATATTTTTGTTTCAGTGGGCTACCATCAATTAAGTGAAAAAATTAGAAAAATTAAAAAAGAAATTCTTAAAAGTATTTCAGATCGCTTGAGCACCACTTCGCAGTGATTAATGTATTCACCCCCTAGTGTTTTGTGGTGTTGGTGATTGTCTACCATCTCCCATGCGCTCTCTGTCAGAGTTTTGTGTGGTGATCTTGCACATGTGTATTTTTTTCATACTGGATTACAATTGTGGACAGGAGCCCCTTTCAGTTGTCATCAGCAATTGTCTGACAGCTCCTTGAAGCCATCTGTGTCTCACACAAAGCTCAAGAGGAAAGTTTTAAGCCTCGAAAAGGAGATAGAGTTTTGCAAGAGGTTGGTTATGGGTGAATCCAAGATGTCACATGTGAAGGACACCAAAATCAGCATGATGACTATTTATGACAATACCAAGCAACAGAAGATCAAGGCATATAGTTGTACTTATTTGCTTAAAGATATTTTTTTTTCCGAATGTAATATATTTACTAACAGTTTGAATATATTAAGATATTACAACTTATGAATTATTCAATGTTCTATGGAAATTAGAGTAACAAATTTTTTTTTGAATGGCTGGTTCCTTAGCATTTTGAATAACAGAGGGTTTTATTGCACGTGGCATATGGCAGTATTTAGACTAATGAGAAAGCATAGTGTTAGGTAGAATTAAGTAAAATTGCTACTGAATTAGAAAAGGTAGGTGTATGAGCAGTATTTGCTGGTAAGAAGTGCAAGTGATTAGTTGAAAGAGAGAATGGTAAGAGATTACAAGAAAGGTCAGAAAAATTAGAGTTCAAATGATTGATAGGGAATGAGTGGCTATGAACTTTAGAAAATAATAAAATATTTTTGAAGATGAGTGTTATGAGGAGAACAATAGGAGAAACGGAGATGAAAATAAGGAGAGTGAATTAGCAAAAGGAAACAGATAAAGATGTGTAAAGGAGACAGTGTTTTGAAGGATTGCTGAATATTTTAGATGATAGGGAGTTAGATGTGGTATGTTTATGATGAGGTGAGATGTGGAGTAAGAGAGTCATGGTGAATTAGATTGAGAAAAAAAGAGGAGGCAGTGAAAGTCTTTTGTAGTTTGAAATGTGGTAAGGCAATATAGATGAATGAGCTTACAGTTATGTTTCAGAAGAGAGTGATGTTATTGTTATTGTTGTTTGTGGTCCATGGATAGTTGCCTTAGAACTGGCAAGGTACATGTATAATGCTCTTATATAAAAGCAAGGGGGACATAGTTAAGGAAACCTGTAGCATCCGGCTCTATGGGAACATTTAGTTAATGTTTTACAATCTTTTGCTCTGTCAGCAAAGTATATATTATTGTACATCAAGAAGTTGGTACACCTTTCACAAATAAGGCTGTCTGCTAAAATCCACCATATAATAAGGAAAGTGTCCTCTGCCTTGGCTTTCATGAGGAGTCTCTGTGCTGAAATCATTAAAAGGTGTTTATGATTGTGTTTAGATGTGGTTGACCTCCCTTGTATGGCTCAGTATGCCACCTTCATTGGAGGATAATCCAGAGCTTAGGCCAAATTTTTGCAAAGGAGTATTCATTCTTGAGGTTTTTTACACTGATTTTTCTTAAGGTCCATCCTTCTCCATGTGACTGCTCTCTAATGTTCTCTTCAGAAATGTTATATTGATTTTGAAGTATGACAATTAATTTTTCTTGTAAAGGCAAACTTTTACAGGAATCTAAGTGTATTCTGATCCTTTACTTCCTCTCCTTCCTTTGGAAAGGCTGCAATGCTCAAGTCATTTTAGTAACAACCCCAATGTACAGACTTCACTGGTTAGTGAATGATGAGGGTTGGAAGCCAAGAAGCCACTTCCTCATCACCATGCCACTGATATCATAGAACTGGATGGGTTGCTTTTTGGTTTTTAGAACTTTATGAACAAGTATTAGATGGCCTCATAGTTATTATGGTGGTTAGAGTGGGTGGAATCCTGATTTTTGAACACCTCTGCAAGCAGATGCTATCACTAATGCTCATAGGGCCTTGCCTATGGTGTAGAAATGTTTTTACATACTTTAAAATATTGAGCTGATTTAAGGAGTGCTTACCTTGTTAGCAAATTGGATGGAGTAAGTAATAGTGAGGTTTATAAGAGGTTTAAGGTGTCAAAGAATGGAAAGAACCTTATGGGGGTGAGATGTTAGAAACTAGATTGGGAGGAGTACCCAGAAATGGTTTGGCCATGTGGGAAGGATGCAAGATGATAGGATCAAAAAGAAAATCTATAGAAATGAGGTAGAAGGAAGTGTTTCAGTACTCTGCAGGTTGGAGGGGGCACTGCAAATCAAAAGTCACCTTTGGCAGCGCTATATCATTTAGAGTACAGTCTTGTCGAGCTTAGTACACCAAAGGAGTCCATTGTATCCCCTCTTCTGGAAGTAGCACTACCTTAGGGTATAGGAGCCTCTAGAAAGGTCTTGGGACCCTTTCTTGGAAAGAGGTCTTGGGGCTATTATAAATAGAATGGAAGGAATCAGAATTTGTTAAAGACAGTGGGCAACCTGAGTGGGGAAAGTGGAGATATTTTTGGGAGAGGATCCATGAAAATATGAGGAGTGGGTGCTTGAGAGGTTTTTTTGGATATGGCAGCCTGAAGAACACTGCTTTACTGGGGGTAATAAGAAATATAAAGGGACTAAGAAACCAATAGTTTTCTTCTGTTTACTAACTTTTTCTAATTTCTACCTCAGGCTCTGAATGAAAACTCATCTCTACAGTTTGTAAAACCTTTATGGATATGGCGTTGCAGTGACAAACAGAAGCTTGTTCCTCACCAGCCATTTTTGATAGTTCCCAAGGAGTAAGGTAATGATGTGATGATAGTCTCACATTTACAAACCTGTAAAACATACAGAATGGAATACAGCTTTCTTTCGTTATGAGCTGTTTTGGCCCTGTGATAGACTTTTAAAGAACTCGGTACTGTGATTCAAATTTTTTTGGTAGTATATGAGAAACCTCAGGTATTTTTGAAAAGTTGATTAGAAATGTACATATTTCAAAATTACACTGTGGCTGCTTTTGCTTGATTGTTGATTTGTGCAAAATATACTTGTGTATTTCGCAGTTCAGAGTGTGGCTGTAAAGTTATTTCGCTTTAAGAAGTGATGATTATATCTATTTTTCATAAAGAAAACAAAAATAAAATTGTGAGCATGTCTTTTGCTGGAAAGTGAGGGAAGAATGTTCTTGTTTTTAGGATTTTGATACCATATTGATGATCTTCCGAGGTGGAGAATGGTTTGTGAAGCATTTGGCTGATGTATATAGTGATATACTGTATGCACTAATGCAACTCCTGTGGAACTGAAAAGCTCACCTGTCAGATATCTCACAAAATCTTAGAAAAAAAAAGACTACTAGAATCAAATATTGTCTGTCTGTAATCTTCTATATAAACGTTTGACTACTTATCACATGTTAAGACCATTTTTTAATTAGTCTGAAAAGTAACATTCTAAATGCTTTAAGTCCAATAATTGCTTTTCATAGTTTGTTGACTTTTTAGAAAATTCCATGAAAAAAAGGACAATATTTTTTTACAGTAAGTTACTCCATAGTACAAGAAATTTTTACTGAAGGTATGAAAAATGTGTAAAAAAAAAATTTAAACGTAGCTTTATGTTTACATTTAAAGTCTTGTCTGTCCCTCAGAAGGGTATAGTAAGAAAGTCATGAATTATCTATGTGCAGTTACCTATTTGTACTGTACAAGGAAGGAATTACAACTTGTTGGGCTCCATTTTTGGAACATTCTCTAGTATCATAAAGCTGTTTAAATTAATGTTTGCTATTCACATTAAAGTGTTTTGTCATTTAATGCATTAATCTGGTTGCTGTATCCATGTATTTCTTGAAGAACTGGTCACTCTGAACTTCATTAATCTCTTTAGAAATTTAAAGAGTGAACTGATCACCCCTCACTCTTTTCTCTCCTAATGATGGCAAATTTAAAGCCTGTAGCCTTTCCCTGTAAATCATCTTTTTCTTAAGCTATCTTTGTTGCTCTGCTCTAGACCTTTTGTCTGCCTGTCTTTTCATCTGTCCTTCCATACACACCTGCTGTAGGAAATGAGCCATATTAATATATTTACAAGGCACAGATACCATTGGGATATACTTTATAAAAGAATTTAATTTGATTATGAAAGTTGACCATGTAGGAACAGATCAGTAGAGGGCATTTTCTGTAACGTAGTGCATGTTCCATTTTGTTCTTTTAGTATTTGAATGACATCCTGATTGCACTATCAATGTTTAACGTATTTTCTTTTTCTTTCATACTTGCCATCTCTCGTGTTAGTGAGGTTGTGCCAGGAACAGATGAAGAAAAGGCATCATTTGCTCAAGTTGACTCTCTAGCTGTCATGTATAATTCACCAAAACTACAGCCCCCAGTCATTACTAGGCCCCACAGACATTTCCTTGGTGTCTGCTTCATATACCCTGGTTCAGTCCTTTGACAACATGTTCCACATATACCACTTCACTCCAGTTCACTCTGTTCCATGTATGCCTATCACCTTTTTGCATATTTAGGCCCCAAGCACTCAGAATCATTTTCATTCCACCCTCCCATCTCCCGTTTGCTTTCCATATTTTCCTTGTACCCCCAACTTCTCATACATTTATGCTCCTTGTAAACCTTTTCTCGCTCATTCTCTTCATATGTCCAAACTTTTTCAATGCACCTACTTCAGTTATTTTAGCTATGCTCTTTTCAACACTTCTCTTATATCCTGTCATTACATATTCAATCATCCCCTCCCACACCACTTATTGTTTTCAAACATTTTATTTCTAATGCTTACCCTCCTCTATACATTCTCACTTTTAGCCCATGCCTTGCATCCATACAACACCATTGGGACTACTATACCTCCCAAACATAACCATTTCATTTTCTCAAATAGCAACCGTTCTCTCTCTCTCTCTCTCTCTCATATATATTTATTTTTTATATATTCTTTATTAAACTTTGTCGCTGTCTCCAGCATTAGCGAGGTAGTGCAAGGAAACGGACGAAAGAATGGCCCAACCCACCCACATACACATGTATTTACATACACATCCACACACGCACATATATGTACCTATACATCTCAACATATACATATATATATACACACTCAGACATATACATATATACACATGTACATAATTCATACTGTCTGCCCTTATTCATTCCCCTCGCCACCCTGCCACACATAAAATGACAGCCCCCTTCCCCCGCATGTGCACAAGGTAGTGCTAGGAAAAGACAACATGGACACATTCGTTCGCACTCAGTCTCTAGCTGTCGTGTATAATGCACCGAAACCACAGCTCCCTTTCTACATCCAGGCCCCACAAAACTTTCCATGGTTTACCCCAGATGCTTCACATGCCTTGGTTCAATCGATTGACAGCATGTCGACCTCGGTATACCACATCATTCCAATTCACTCTATTCCTTGCATGCCTTTCACCCTCCTGCATGTTCAGGACCTGATTGCTCAAAATCTTTTTTACTCCATCTTTCCACCTCCAATTTGGTCTCCCACTTCTCGTTCCCTTCACCTCTGACACATATATCCTCTTTGTCAATCTTTCCTCACTCATTCTCTCCATGTGACCAAACCATTTCAAAACACCCTTTTCTGCTCTCTCAACCACACTATTTTTATTACTACACATCTCTCTTACCCTTACATTATTTACTCGATCAAACCACCTCACCCCACATATTGTCCTCAGACATCTCATTTCCAGCACATCCACCCTCCTCCGCACAACCCTATCTATAGCCCATGCCTCGCAACCATATATTGTTGGAACCTCTATTCCGTCAAACATACCCATTTTTGCTTTCCAAGATAATGTTCTTGACGTCCACACATTTTTCAATGCTCCCAAAACTTTCGCCCCCTCCCCCACCCTATGATTCACTTCTGCTTCCATGGTTCCATCCACTGCCAAATCCACTCCCAGATATCTAAAACATTTCACTTCCTCCAGTTTTTCTCCATTCAAACTTACCTCCCAATTGACTTGTCCCTCAACCCTACTGTACCTAATAACCTTGTTCTTATTCACATTTACTCTCGACTTTCTTCTTTCTCACATTTTACCAAACTCAGTCACCAGCTTCTGCAGTTTCTCACCCGAATCAGCCACCAGCGCTGTATCATCAGCAAACATCAACTGACTCGCTTCCCAAGCTCTCTCATCCACAACAGACTGCATACTTGCCCCTCTTTCCAAAACTCTTGCATTCACCTCCCTTACAACCCCATCCATAAACAAATTAAATAACCATGGAGACATCACACACCCCTGCCGCAAACCAACATACACTGATAACCAATCACTTTCCTCTCTTCCTACGCGTACACGTGCCTTACATCCTCGATAAAAACTTTTCACTGCTTCTAACAACTTGCCTCCCACACCATATATTCTTAATACCTTCCACAGAGCATCTCTATCATATGCCTTCTCCAGATCCATAAATGCTACATACAAATCCATTTGCTTTTCTAAGTATTTCTCACATACATTCTTCAAAGCAAACACCTGATCCACATATCCACTAACCACACTGCCCTTCCCCAATCTGATGCTCTGTTCATGCCTTCACTCTCTCAATCAATACCCTCCCATACAATTTCCCAGGAATACTCAACAAACTTATACCTCTGTAATTTGAGCACTCACTTTTATCCCCTTTGCCTTTGTACAATGGTACTATGCAAGCATTCCGCCAATCCTTAGGCACCTCACCATGAGTCATACATATATTAAATAACCTTACCAACCAGTCAACAATCCAGTCACCCGCTTTTTTAATAAATTCCATTGCAATACCATCCAGACCCGCTACTTGGTGCACGCTAGGCTGAGAGGTTAGGAGAGCAAAGTGACGGAGCGTCACCGGGCACATTTTTGCCCTCCGACACTCTGTGCGTGCTAGGTTGCCTTGCCGGCTTTCATCTTCCGCAAAGCTTTTACTACCTCTTCTCTGTTTACCAAATCATTCTCCCTAACCCTCTCACTTTGAACACCACCTCGACCAAAACACCCTATATCTGCCATTATATCATCAAACACATTCAACAAACTTTCAAAATACTCACTCCATCTCCTCCTCACATCACCACTACTTGTTATCACCTCCCCATTAGCCCCCTTCACTGATGTTCCCATTTGTTCCCTTGTCTTATGCACTTTATTTACCTCCTTCCAAAACATCTTTTTATTCTCCCTAAAATTCAATGATACTCTCTCACCCCAACTCTCGTTTGCCCTCTTTTTCACCTCTTGCACCTTTCTCTTGACCTCCTGCCTTTTTCTTTTATACATCTCTCAATCATTTGCATTTTTTCCCTGCAAAAATCGTCCAAATGCCTCTCTCTTCCACTAATAATCTTACTTCTTCATCCCACCACTCGCTACCCTTTCTAATCTGCCCACTTCCCACGCTTCTCATGCCACAAGCTTCTTTTGAGCAAGCCATCACTGCTTCCCTGAATACATCCCATTCCTTCCCCACTCCCCATACACCCTTTGTTCTCACCCTTTTCCATTCTGTACTCAGTCTCTCCTGGTACTTCCTCACACAAGTCTCCTTCTGAAGCTCACTTACTCTCACCACTCTCTTCACCCCAACATTCTCTTTTCTTTTCTGAAAACCTCTACAAATCTTCACCTTCGCCTCCACAAGATAATGATCAGACATCCCTCCAGTTGCACCTCTCACAGCACATTAACATCCAAAAGTCTCTCTTTCGCACACCTGTCAATTAAAACGTACTCCAATAACGCTCCCTGGCCATCTCTTCTACTTACATACGCATACTTATGTATATCTCTCTTTTTAAACCAGGTATTCCCAATCACCAGTCCTTTTCCAGCACATAAATCTACAAGCTCTTCACCATTTCCATTTACAACACTGAACACCCCATGTACACCAATTATTCCCTCAACTGCCACAATTACCCACCTTTGCATTCAAATCACCCATCAGTATAACCCAGTCTCATGCATCAAAACTACTAACACACTCACTCAGCTGCTCCAAAAACACTTGCCTCTCATGATCTTTCTTCTCATGCCCAGGTGCATATGCACCAATAATCACCCATCTCTCTCCATCAGCTTTCAGTTTTACCCATATCAATCTAGAGTTTACTTTCTTAGACTCTATATCACATACTCCCACCACTCCTGTTTCAGGAGTAGTGCTACTCCTCTTGCTCTTGTCCTCTCACTAACCCCTGACTTTACTCCCAAGACATTCCCAAACCACTCTTCCCCTTTATCCTTGAGCTTTGTTTCACTCAGAGCCAAAACATACAGGTTCCTTTCCTCAAACATACTACCTATCTCTCCTTTTTTTCTCATCTTGGTTACATCCACACACATTTAGACACCCCAATCTGAGCCTTCGAGGAGGATGAGCACTCCCCATGTAACTCCTTCTTCTGTTTCCCCTTTTAGGAAGTTAAAATACAAGGAGGGGAGGGTTTCTAGCCCCCGCTCCTGTCCCCTTTAGTCGCCTTCTACGACACGTGAGGGATGCATGGGAAGTATTCTTTCTCCCCTATCCCACGTTAGAGAGGTAGCGCAAGGAAACAGACAAAAGAATTGCCCAACCCACCCATGTACATACATACACATCCACACGCACATATACATACCTATACATTTTAACGTATACATATATAGACATGCTTATAATTCATACTTGCTGCCCTTATTCATTCCCATCGCCACCCCGCCACACATGAAATAACATCATCATCATCCCCCCCGCGAGGTAGCGCTAGGAAAGGACAAAAGGCCACATTCGTTCACACTCAGTCTCTAGCTCTCGTGTAATGCACCAAAACCACAGCTCCCTTTCCACATACAGGCCCCATGAAACTTTTCATGGTATACCCAGACACTTCACATGCCCTGGTTCAGTCCATTGACAGCACGTCAAACCCGGTATACCACATCGTTCCAATTCACTCTATTCCTTGCACGCCTTTTAGTTGACAGCTTTTACTACAGTTCACAAAATAAAATATTTCTTATGTATCTCCAAATTATTTAAATAGACATGCAGATGAGACCCTTAGTCTTCAAACTGTAAAAGTTTATCATGAACAAATCAATTTATGTTGTATTGAAAAAAAAGGTATTTATTTATATGAAGCCTTGGCACTCCCTAATTACCACAAGGGCAACAGTAAATGTGTTTCCTCCTCATCAAACTGACCTAATATGCCCTAAATAAGATCATTTACCTTAATACGGTGAGCAAAATTCATTTCAAGTACATTTTCTGTTTCTCCTGCTATTATTAATGATGAAATTTTTAATTATATAAAGATTTGGAAAGTACATTTGATAATCCCCATAAACAATCAGATTGGATCCTAATGTAATAGAATAGTCACCTTTATATTCTAATACTGATTTTATACCTGATATAGAATCTGAATAAAGTATTAATTTACTGAATTTAGAACAATAAATATACTTCAGATCAAGTACAGTTATTAAAATCCCATTTAATTTAGATAAGTTTCCTAGTATTTACAAATGCTAGTAGTGTAGGGCCAACTTGAGTAGGATGGGTGAGGGGTACACCCACCAGTACTTGTTTGAAGGAAACAATATGGTCAAGAGGTTTTTCATAAAGGCACCACACAAGATTAAAATTTGCCACATTTAGTGAAGATGGAGAGGAGATACGAAAAAAATTTGTATTTGTTTGCTGTTTCCCCACATAAGTGAGGTAGCCCCAAGAACACGTGAAAAAAAGGCTGCTTTTGCTCACATCCACTCTCTAGCTGTCTTGTGCAATGCACCAAAAGCATAGCTCCCTGTCCACAAGGCTTTAAAGACATTTCCATGGTTTCCTCCAGGTAGGTAAATGATCTTCCCCATTACTCTGAAAGAGATTAAGGATGACAAGATGCATAAAATCAAGACATGCATAAAGGCTTGTTTTACATTAATTCATTTGTTGAAGGAATAGCAATTTGCTGTCACTCATGGACAATATAATAGTAAAACTAACAACAGTTATCAAAGAGACTTGTGTATCATATTTTCACCATAGCATTTGTAAAAACTGTATTAAGAGAAAATGAAATGTTTCTAAAATCATGGAAATTCTCATAAAACTTGACATGCATAAGCTGGATATAAATAAGTACCTAATGGTATAGTCCATGAACAATACACTTACACTCCTCCTAAAGGATTATCATTTATAAACACACAGGTTTACAAACAATTACTGTATGTCTAGCAAGGACATATCCAAGATAATACAATTCAAAATTTAGCACGGACAGTATAGAAGATAATACAATAAAAAAATGTTATAAAAATTTATTGAACTGACTCTAATAAACCTATTAAAGGTAACTAGTTGATGAATACAACTAAACTGAGGTGTACTCAGTACCCCGTATGTAAGTTCCCTTTGTATAAGTGGGAAAAAATAATCTAATGGGAAAAAATAATCATTTAGATTTCCTTCAATAGATACACAATTCACATATCAAAGGCACAGTTGTTAAAGTGAAAATGGTACTCAGAAAAACTATTCATCACATAACCACAAGACCTATATCTTATAAAGTACAGTGTATGTATGTAAAAGTTCATGCCTAATCTTATGTATTTCAGAGAAAGCACTATTTATGGGCAGTTATATAACTGACAAAGTTAGTGCATATACAAATAACATACATTCACACTGTATGTATTGACTTGGTTATAAATGTAACTAAGTTGGAATAAAAATTCAAACTTGAGATCTAAGGCTATTTAGTAAGAATATATCATTCAAAAGCAACATCCAGGCTCTAAAACACACGATGATTGCAGTTTATTTCATTACTGACAATCATTCAAAATTACTTGGATATCAGATTTTTCAACCATGTAACTTATGTATAGCCAAAAATACTATGCTACTTCTACCAATACTGTATGCACTTAAATCTTAAATCTATATCTACAACAAAACATTCAAACTCATTCATCCAGCAACCCACAAGACTCCTATTATGTCATAAACTTTACAAATGATTGTGGTCATTAGAAATTAACACTTTTTGTAAATTTCTGAATTATCATTCCTGAATACCACAGAAAACTGTAACATGGCAATATTGAGGTGTGAGCTTATTTCAGCATAAGCTGTGGTAGAATAAGTATTTCATGAATGAGCTTTCCACTTCAATACACTTTGCATTTCCCAACAGTGAGTTTGGTAAAGGTATAGAAAGAGAAAAGAAGAAATGAGAGCAGGGGAGAAGGGAAAGGGGTACAAAGGGCAAAACAAAAGATCTGACAATGCAAGAAAAGGCAATATGCTGAAGTACAAAAAAATTCACCATCATCATCTGCTACCATCCAAAAAATTTTCTTTTCTTCCTAGTGTGGCTAATATTGTTCAAAATGCCAAAGACTAATCCATGTACCAAAAACTTCTCTTATATCTTTAAATTTCCCTTATAGATCAGCTAGTCTATTCTTCTCAGTGCCACCAGATTTGTATCAATGATGAAAAATTTCCCATATGCTATCAAATTTATCCAGGTGGAGTTTCCCTGATGACATCTTCTAAGATCTCCCAACCAAACAACTTAGCCTGAACCCAGGCTACAGACCTGAGTCACTGGTCAACCAAGCTGTTGGAAGCTTCAACCCACAAGCCCATGTAACCATTAAAGCCTGACTGGTCTGTTACACTTTGTAAATACTATCCAGAGCATCTCTAAATTTCTCCACTGTGTATGTAGTATTTCTGATGGGTGCATGCCATGTGTTGAAGAGAATAATCCCGGGGCCTGGACATTCAAGGTTTTTTCTCCTTTCGTGCAAATCACACCAACTGATTTTTAAGAGTAATATATTACAGTCTTTCATGCCAAAAGGGAATTATTTCAAGTGTACAAAGAAACCTCTTATAAAGGATGATATGTGTTCTTGATGAATGTCCATTAAATGAAAAAATCCATTAAAAAGGGTCACTAGAACATGGTGCCTATGGAGATGTGTCCCTGACTGTCAATTCTTATACTAGTAAATGCTACAGAATGGCTTCCTTGGGTGACAGTAATGGCTTTACATATGTTACTAGGGCATTTTATAGATAAAACAAAGATATTGTTAATACAAATATCATGTGAAACCTACCTCATCAGTTTGTCAGACTTTGCTATGTTGATGACCACAGCTTTTGTGCTCTGACAGTGTACCAATACCTTCCTGGCAGCAGTAGGAGATGAGAGGGATGAATTACTGCTAAGAAGACGGACCAGACTGTGGTAAATCTTTCTGTGAAGCTTCACATTTCTTCTCATAGAAGGCATCAAGGATTGATTGTTTAACTTTGTTTCTTGTTGTGAGGCATCTCCTCAAAGGGAACATGATCCTCACAATTCCTGTGCATCACTCCATATTTGGGTCATTTTCAGCAACAAGCTCTAGGGCATCAAACAACATCATGTAGTCATCACTTGAGATCTTTGTGCTGAAGACTTTATGAAGTTCAGTATCTCTGTCTTGGGCCTCTTGATCAATTTTCCTTTTTAATGAAATGTATATATTTATTCTATGAAATTTTTTTCATGTCCTTTAAGCAAAAAGCTACTATAAGAGGTTTTGTTATAAGAGGTCTCTTTAATATGGTGCATTGGAAACATGTGTAAATGATGATATACCTCTCCTATCTACACTTTAAAGAATACAAACAGCCGTCTTATGATTTCTCTTTCATCCTGACCAAAACATTTCTGAAACCTTTAAAGATTTATTTCTAAATGAGCTCCACTTCTCCAATATATCCCTAATTTACCTTGAAAGTTTACATATAATAAGAATATAATTCAATCAATACCATAAATCAGCATTTGAAGAGAAAAGATGCATATCCTTAAGACATACGCAGCGTACACAGACCATGACCATTTAATTCTTTCCTAAATCATCAACTCCTCTTCCCAACAAGATCTCAATCAAAACAACAATATCATCTTAATAAAGCTATTTTTACTTGTGAGACCATCATGTTGAATATACCATTTTCATCACAAAAACTATTTTTCAGTAAAAACCATCAAATGTCCAAAATATCATTTCAAATTGTGACAATTAAAATAAACCCTTAGGTCCAGAAGACTCATTATTAATACCATCAGATTCACACACTAAGTAAATTGTTTGCCTTTTAAACTGCTAAAGTCAATCAAAACTGCCATCAAGGTAAGAATATGCTTCTAAACACCAAATCTCTAAGAGGTCAGTGACTTTTGGGGAAGAGTGAGAATCTGATGAACAAAGTGGTTTGGATCAAAATAAATGATATATAAAAGTATACAAATTAAAGTACTTTGTCTTACTTGTTCCAACCCAGAAATCTCAATGTTTATGACCAACTGTATGTAAAATCAGCAGATATTCTTAATATCATATTAGTCATACATAACATTAGATTGAATTATATTCTACAAAAGTGTCTGTGTATGACGAGATATATTTACGTCAATAATTATAAATAAGTCATGGCCCTTTGAGGCACAGTGCTAATTTCTAAGAGCCGCAAGCCGTCTGGTGAGTTGGTCCTCCTGATCAGCTGTGCGTTCACCGGTAGTAGTAAGAGTTCCTACAGGCACAGTCTGGGCATTGACCTGATCCATCACTTCCAGACCTGCTTCATCAGCCACTTGCTGGATGAGAGAATCCACTGACTCTTTTGGAGTGGTTAGAGTTGTAGCAGCACCCATGCTGTCTTCCAATACCTGTTGGTGGTGATAAGTTTCATGAAAGTTGACATAAACAGACTAAAAAAGACATGATAATCTTATGTATTACATGGATTATATATATTTTTTTTCTTTTTTTTTTTATACTTTGTCGCTGTCTCCCGCGTTTGCGAGGTAGCGCAAGGAAACAGACGAAAGAAATGCCCCCCCCCCCCCCCATACAAATGTATATACATACGTCCACACACACAAATATACATACCTACACAGCTTTCCATGGTTTTCCCCAGACGCTTCACATGCCTTGATTCAATCCACTGACAGCACGTCAACCCCGGTATACCACATCGCTCCAATTCACTCTATTCCTTGCCCTCCTTTCACCCTCCTGCATGTTCAGGCCCCGATCACACAAAATCTTTTTCACTCCATCTTTCCACCTCCAATTTGGTCTCCCTCTTCTCCTCGTTCCCTCCACCTCTGACACATATATCCTCTTGGTCAATCTTTCCTCACTCATTCTCTCCATGTGCCCAAACCACTTCAAAACACCCTCTTCTGCTCTCTCAACCACGCTCTTTTTATTTCCACACATCTCTCTTACCCTTACGTTACTCACTCGATCAAACCACCTCACACCACACATTGTCCTCAAACATCTCATTTCCAGCACATCCATCCTCCTGCGCACAACTCTATCCATAGCCCACGCCTCGCAACCATACAACATTGTTGGAACCACTATTCCTTCAAACATACCCATTTTTGCTTTCCGAGATAATGTTCTCGACTTCCACACATTCTTCAAGGCCCCCAGAATTTTCGCCCCCTCCCCCACCCTATGATCCACTTCCGCTTCCATGGTTCCATCCGCTGCCAGATCCACTCCCAGATATCTAAAACACTTCACTTCCTCCAGTTTTTCTCCATTCAAACTCACCTCCCAATTGACTTGACCCTCAACCCTACTGTACCTAATAACCTTGCTCTTATTCACATTTACTCTTAACTTTCTTCTTCCACACACTTTACCAAACTCAGTCACCAGCTTCTGCAGTTTCTGGATTATATACATCAACTTTTTATTGGAATATTTTTTCAGAATACAATAATTACACCATTTCCTGTTGAGGAAATTATTATGATTTGTTAGATGTTGACTTCATGTTAGTCTTAATACCATAAATGATATATGAATTTTCTTAGAAAATGACTAGGATCTGTTTTACATCATTCAAAAACTTCATATCCCAATCACAACTGAATGTTCTACATGCATCACTAAAACTGTATTTGAATATTTTCAATAATCTTTGGGATCAATCATAGGTATTACTCTGTACCTATGACATATGCATGCACATATAAGTAAGTGTTAGTACCTATTTTTGAAGTAGGGGAGGGATTTCTACATTCAAAGGGGCCAATTTCTTGAACTTTCTATACAATCGTGTAACTTTAAATTCTTAAAGATGGGTATGTTTTTATACAGTGATCACCATGGCACAGGCAAAACACACACCAATATGGTTATCTTGGGTGAGAGGGAAATAGGGTAAGACAAAGAATAAAGAAATTTGTCAAAGTTTCTATGGTGTTTGAAGAGCTGACTGGTATTTTTACGTGTCAATACCTTTAAAATGCTCACAGCTTACCTTAAATATTGTAAATGAAATCTATTCAAGAATACTGAATAGATGAATAGTGATGCATATCCTTAAGACATACAGCATACACAGACCATGACCATTTAATTCTTTCCTAAATCATCAACTCCTCTTCCCAACAAGATCTCAATTAAAATAACAATATCATCTTAATAAAGCTATTTTTACTTGTGAGACCATCATGTTGAATATACCATTTTCATCACAAAAACTATTTTTCAGTAAAAACCATCAAATGGATCAGAAAATATCTTGTCCTTACAATTTACTGCCAGTCCATCTCCATCTGTATATACGCTAACTGCACCACTTTTAACCTAACTCTTTCACATCTTGATTATCTGGTCTCTCTCTACTGATGAAGCCAGTGACTTGGTCTCCTATTTCCATCTCTAACTCCTGTTTTGCCTCTTTGGTGTTACACTGACCCTTTTCTCATTCTTCTCTTGGTCTTTCTTTTTGCATTTACACTTGTCGAGGATACACTGACCCTTTTCTCATTCTTCTCTTGGTCTTTCTTTTTGCATTTACAATCTTGTCAAGGATGTTTCATTCCTAAGGCCTCTAATAATTATTTGCTTATCTACAAATACTCAAAAATCTCTTTGACAAAGGATACTGGTGTCACCCTCAGATATTTTTCTCATGGGCTCCTGTAGCTCCAATGCTGCAGTACTATTAATAGCAGGGACAGGATGGACCTTAACATGAGTTCTGTATGATACCTTACTCTGATTCATAAGGTGATGAGGAATACAGTTCACCACAGGTTTTGTGGTGTAACCTTACGTAGACCAACTCTGGTAAAACTTCACTTGGCAATTACCATATAAAATTCATTTGGTGGGCAGTTTCAGCTTTCCTAAAGGGAAATGAAGGGATAACTCACTTAAGACTTTTGCCCTTGTACTCAGCATTTATGATGGTATTCTTTATGATGGTTTTCAAGGGACAATGCAGGTTGATCTTTTATGAATTTTCAAATATGGTTTCGGAGCATTACACATGACAGCTAGAGACCGAGTGTGAACGAATGTGGCCTTTGTTGTCTTTTCCTATAGCTACCTTGTGTGTGCGTGGGGGGAGGGGGGTGCCATTTCATGTGTGGCGGGGTGGCGACAGGAATGGAAGAAGGCAGCAAGTATGAATATGTATATGCCTGTGTATTCCTATGAGTCCACAGGGAAAATGAAACACAACAAGTTCCCAAGTGCACTTTCATGTAATAATCACATCATCAGTGGAGACACAAGAGAGAAATATAATAGTCAGTTGATATACAGCGAAGAGACGTACCTAGGACACCATTTGGTAAACATGTGATTGTCTGTGTATGTATATGTATGCTGGTGGCTGATTCATGTGAGAAACTGCAGAAGCTGGTGACTGAGTTTGGTAAAGTGTGTGGAAGAAGAAAGTTGAGAGTAAATGTGAATAAGAGCAAGGTTATTAGGTACAGTAGGGGTGAGGGTCAAGTCAATTGGGAGGTGAGTTTGAATGGAGAAAAACTGGAGGAAGTGAAGTGTTTTAGATATCTGGGAGTGGATCTGTCAGCGGATGGAACCATGGAAGCGGAAGTGGATCATAGGGTGGGGGAGGGGGCGAAAATTTTGGGAGCCTTGAAAAATGTGTGGAAGTCGAGAACATTATCTCGGAAAGCAAAAATGGGTATGTTTGAGGGAATAGTGGTTCCAACAATGTTGTATGGTTGCGAGGCGTGGGCTATGGATAGAGATGTGCGCAGGAGGATGGATGTGCTGGAAATGAGATGTTTGAGGACAATGTGTGGTGTGAGGTGGTTTGATCGAGTAAGTAACGTAAGGGTAAGAGAGATGTGTGGAAATAAAAAGAGCGTGGTTGAGAGAGCAGAAGAGGGTGTTTTGAAATGGTTTGGGCACATGGAGAGAATGAGTGAGGAGAGATTGACCAAGAGGATATATGTGTCGGAGGTGGAGGGAACGAGGAGAAGAGGGAGACCAAATTGGAGGTGGAAAGATGGAGTGAAAAAGATTTTGTGTGATCGGGGCCTGAACATGCAGGAGGGTGAAAGGAGGGCAAGAAATAGAGTGAATTGGAGTCATGTGGTATACAGGGGTTGACGTGCTGTCAGTGGATTGAAGCAAGGCATGTGAAGCGTCTGGGGTAAACCATGGAAAGCTGTGTAGGTATGTATATTTGCGTGTGTGGACGTGTGTATGTACATGTGTATGGGGGGGGGGGGTTGGGCCATTTCTTTCGTCTGTTTCCTTGCGCTACCTTGCAAACGCGGGAGACAGCGACAAAGTATAAAAAAAAAAAAAAAAAAAAAAAAAAAAGGTTGAAATGTATAGGTATGTATATGTGCATGTGTGGGTGTGTATGTATATACATGTGTATGCGGATGGGTTGGGCCATTCTTTTGTCTGTTTCCTAGCGCTACCTTGTTGCTGTGGGAGACAGCGACAAAGTATAATAAAAAAGATATTTTTTTTTTTTTTTTTTTTTTCCAAAAGAAGGAACAGAGAAGGGGGCCAGGTGAGGGTATTCCCTCAAAGGCCCAGTCCTCTGTTCTTAACGCTACCTCGCTATCGCGGGAAATGGCGAATGGTATGAAAAAAAAAAAAAAAAAAAAAAAAAAAAATTATTTATTCACTATACTTTGTTGCCGTCTCCTGCGTTAGCTGTGAAAGAGTTAGGTTAAACATGTAAACATGTAATGGCATCCCCCCGCACGCATGCGAAGTAGCGCTAGGAAAAGACAACAAAGGCCACATTCGTTCACACTCAGTCTCTAGCTGTTGTGTAATGCACCAAAACCACAACTCCCTTTCCACATCTAGGCCCCACAAAACTTTCCATGGTTATCCCAGACACTTCACATGCCCTGGTTCAATCCATTGACAACACGTCAACCCCGGAATACCACATCCTTCCAATTCCCTATATTCCTTGCACGCCTTTCACCCTCCTGCATGTTCAGGCCCTAATCGCTCAATCTTTTTCACTCCATCCTTCCACCTCCAATTTGGTCTCCCACTTCTCATTCCCTCGACCTCTGACACATATATCCTCTTTGTCAATCTTTCCTCACTCATTCTCTCCATGTGACCAAACCATTTCAATACACCGTCTTCTGCTCTCTCAACCACACTCTTTTTATTACCATACATCTCTCTTACCCTTTCATCACTTAATCATTCAAACCACCTCATACCACATATTGTCCTCAAACATCTCATTTTCAACACATCCACCCTCCTCCATACAACCCTATCTATATCCTGTGCCTCACAACCATATAACATTGTTGGAACCACTATTCCTTCAAACATACCCATTTTTGCTTTCTGAGATAATGTTCTCGCCTTCCACACATTCTTCAACGCTCCCAGAACCTTCGCCCCCTCCCCCACCCTGTGACTTACTTCTGCTTCCATGGTTCCATCTGCTGTTAAATCCACTCCCAGATATCTAAAACACTTTACTTCCTCCAGTTTTTCTCCATGCAAATTTACCTTCCAAATGACTTGTCCCTCAACCCTACCGAACCTAATTGCCTTTTACTCTCAGCAGTCTTCTTTCACACACTTTACCAAACTCAGTCACCAGCTTCTGCAGTTTCTCACCCGAATCAGCCACCAGTGCTGTATCATCAGTGAACAACAACTGAATCACTTCCCAAGCACTCTCATTCACAACAGCCTGCATACTTGCCCCTCTCTCCAAAACTCTTGCAATTACCTCCTTAACAACCCCATCCATAAACAAATTAAACAACCATGGAGACATCACGCATCCCTGCTGCAAACCGACATTCACTGGGAACCAATCATTTTCCTCTCTTCCTACTCATGCACATGCCTTACATCCTCGATAAAAACTTTTCACTGCTTCTAGCAACTTGCCTCCCACACCATATACTCCTAATACCTTCCACAAAGCATCTCTATCAACTCTATCATATGCCTTCTCCAGATCCATAAATGCTACATACAAATCCATTTGTTTTTCTAAGTCTATCATATGCCTTCTCCAGATCCATAAATGCTACATACAAATCCATTTGCTTTTCTAAGTATGTCTCACATACATTCTTCAAAGCAAAAACCTGATCCACACATCCTCTACCACTTCTGAAACCACACTGCTCTTCCCCAATCTGATGCTCTGTACATGCCTTCACCCTCTCAATCAATACCCTCCCATATAATTTCCCAGGAATACTCAACAAATTTATACCTCTGTAAATTGAACACTCACCTTTATCCCCTTTGCCTTTGTACAATGGTACTATGCATGCATTCCACCAATCCTTAGCTACTTCACCATGAGCCATACATACACTGAATATCCTCACCAACCAGTCAACAAAACAGTCACCCCCTTTTTTAATAAATTCAACTGCAATACCATCCAAACCCGCCGCCTTGCCGGCTTTCATCTTCTGCAAAGCTTTCACTACCTCTTCTCTGTTTACCAAACCATTCTCCCTGACACTATCACTTCGCACACCACCCCGACCAGAACACCCTAGATCTGCCACCCTATCATCACACATTCAACAAACCTTCAAAATACTCACTCCATCTCCTTCTCACATCACCACTACTTGTTATTACCTCCCCATTAGCCCCCTTCACCGATGTTCCTATTTGTTCTCTTGTCTTACGCACTTTATTTACCTCCTTCAAAAACATCTTTTTATTCTCCCTAAAATTTAATGATACTCTCTCACCCCAGCTCTCTGCCGTCAAAGAATTGTAAGATAATTTTCAATTCTATTTAAATGTTTCACCATGAAGTGTACCTTTACTGCCTACAAAATTTTCCACAATGTATATTTTTCTTGTTACTTTGGACTACCATATGCTGTGGTTAAAGTAATCATTTATTTGACAAAAGAGGGAAGGTATAATAAGACAACTGATATTTCATGCAACAGCTGGTCTCATATATATCCAGTAATGTCATGTACAAGAACCATTCCCACTATATTGTATCACCACCAACTTACTCCTGGCCATAGCTCATCAAAATTATATCATTTATGGTGAGAAAAAGATATTCTGAAGAATTTTTCATTACTGAAGTCAATATGCATTTAATGTAAATTGTTTTTAAAACAACACATATAACATTACTATCACATCATAAAAGTTTAAACAGTATTGTAGGTGTCAGAATATAAATCTTGTCCTAAACTAATAAATTCCATTTCTTTTTTTATTTTCAGTTATCATATATTCAGAAACCCCTAACTTCTTGGTGCTTTATTTGCTTGAGCTAGATGTTCTATTTTCAATTTCTTTTTTTTTTTTTTTTTCTCTCCCGCGTTTGCGAGGTAGCGCAAGGAAACAGACGAAAGAAATGGCCCAACCCACCCCCATACACATGTATATACATACGTCCACACACGCAAATATACATACCTACACAGCTTTCCATGGTTTACCCCAGACGCTTCACATGCCTTGATTCAATCCACTGACAGCACGTCAACCCCGGTATACCACATCGCTCCAATTCACTCTATTCCTTGCCCTCCTTTCACCCTCCTGCATGTTCAGGCCCCGATCACACAAAATCTTTTTCACTCCATCTTTCCACCTCCAATTTGGTCTCCCTCTTCTCCTCGTTCCCTCCACCTCCGACACATATATCCTCTTGGTCAATCTTTCCTCACTCATTCTCTCCATGTGACCAAACCATTTCAAAACACCCTCTTCTGCTCTCTCAACTACGCTCTTTTTATTTCCACACATCTCTCTTACCCTTACGTTACTTACTCGATCAAACCACCTCACACCACACATTGTCCTCAAACATCTCATTTCCAGCACATCCATCCTCCTGCGCACAACTCTATCCATAGTCCACGCCTCGCAATCATACAACATTGTTGGAACCACTATTCCTTCAAACATACCCATTTTTGCTTTCCGAGATAATGTTCTCGACTTCCACACATTCTTCAAGGCTCCCAGAATTTTCGCCCCCTCCCCCACCCTATGATCCACTTCCGCTTCCATGGTTCCATCCGCTGCCAGATCCACTCCCAGATATCTAAAACACTTCACTTCCTCCAGTTTTTCTCCATTCAAACTCACCTCCCAATTGACTTGACCCTCAACCCTACTGTACCTAATAACCTTGCTCTTATTCACATTTACTCTTAACTTTCTTCTTTCACACACTTTACCAAACTCAGTCACCAGCTTCTGCAGTTTCTCACATGAATCAGCCACCAGCGCTGTATCATCAGCGAACAACAACTGACTCACTTCCCAAGCTCTCTCATCCCCAACAGACTTCATACTTGCCCCTCTTTTCTATTTCTAGAAAAAAAAATGTAATGGCATATTTCCAATTTTATCTAAATGATTTGAGAAATACTTCAAACCTTCAACATTTACACTACATGTATTTCATGGTTTCTCTTCTGTACATTTTACTTTAGTTAACATTTCTTTAAGCTTAAAAATATCTCTGAAAGATTTTATATAGACAGAGTTTTGTTTGTAAGTGACTTTCTTAAAAAATAACCTTAATAAAGTCAGTTGGTACATACTAATTACATTATGAGGTCATCATATACTCTCATCTCAATCATCTCTCCTTGTCATTTTAATTTCCTTAAATCAGGCACTGCCTCTCCCATATGTACGGCATACAGTAGCTCTTTAATCCTCATTCCTTCCTTACTTGCTTTTTTACTTTGATGACATGTGTTTTTCTGTTTCATCACAAAGACCATCACCTATGTAAGTCTTGTCACCTCCTGCTTTACTGCTTTTCTCACATCTGGTCTAACCCATTTGTTGGCTAGCTCCTGAACTTCCATCTCATTCATCATCACTGGTCCTCTATGATGGTTATGCATACACAATATCAATGCACTGCAATTTCCTATGTGTGTCTGTTAGTGTGTGCATGCATGCTGGTGTGTCTGATTGTGTCACCTATGCTACATCATGCAACAACTGACAACTCAAGCCCATTTACCACAATAGAAAAGGTAATCCACCTGATGAGCTATAATAAATTCTACATCTAAGCAGTAGAGATATGGGAAGTATGGATGTCATAGTGTGATTAGCAGGACATGGCCATTTATGTAAGTGGTGCACTATACAAGTTGAGGAACTGTGGGTGACATGGTGATGACAGTAAGGGATGGTTTGGATATAGATAGCATGGTGCTTTAAAAAGTATCTCCAGTTTCCTAACACACTTAAAATCAATCTTTAAAAAGATACTCACAGAAGTTCTTACATCCAGGTCCTCAAACTGTGACTCAAACTTATCCATGATAGAAGACACTTTCTGCAAGTCCATGGAATTGAGAGCTTGGTCTAAAGCCTTGACCACGGAACCCATATTCTTGGTGATACCTTTCATGGCCACTGCTGACTGAATTCTACACAAAAGAAATAAAAAACATGATTAGAATTTATTTCATTTCTATTTCTTTCCCAATCTTGTTTCCATTTCCTGCCTTAGTGAAGCAGTACCATGAATAAAAGATGAAAGGGCACATTCATTCATATCCATTCACTAGCTATCATGTGTAATGCAATGAAACCATAGCCCCCAATCCACAACTACACCCACAGACCTTTCCATAGTTTTTCCAAGCTGTTTCATATGCTACAGTTTAGTTCACTGAAAGCATTTCAATGGACTATGGTATTATTTGCACCTGTTATACACTAGATTGTGCCTACACCTTAAATACATATATACTAGACCACATGCACCACAGTGACCTCTTGCAATACAGCTATAGATAATACTGTGGGGAGGAGGTGGGTTTGTTGGAAACGAAATGCTTAAGGACAAATATGTGATGTGAGATGGTTTGATTAAGTAATAAAAGGGTAAGAGAAATGTGCGGTTATGAAATAAGAGTGGTTGAGAGAGCTGAAGTAGATGTGCTGAAATGGTTTGGACATATGGAGAGAATCAGAGAGGAAAGGTTGAAAAAAGGAACAAGCAGAACAGTGAGACCAAACTGGAGGTGGAAGGATGAAGTGAAAATTTTTTTCAACAATTGTAGCCAAAACATGCGGGAGAGTAAAAACACACACATGGGACAGAGTGAATTGAAATGTGGTATACAGTGTTCAAAGTGCTGACAATGGACCGAACTAAGGCATGTGAAGTAACCAGGGTAAACCAAGAAAATTTCTGTGGGGCCTGAATGTGGATGGAGAGCTGTGGTTTCGGTGCATTACACATGACAGCTCTGTTAAATACCTCATTCCGTTTTGCATTTCCTATTAGAAGACTAACTCCCATCAACCTTGTTAAATCAAAACAAATTTAGGCTGCTCAGTTCAATTGCTTATTCCACTGCTGCATTCCATTTATTTTCATCTATTTCTAAAATCGGCAGTTACTTCTATCTTGTTATGATATGAGATACTTCTTTTGTTTACTTCCCAAAATCTCCCTAAGCACTCCCTTCCCCCCAAAAATCAAGAGATGACTGGCTGCTCTGAACCCTATAACAGTCTTTTCTTCCATGCTATTGAATGTCTTCTCTGTAATTCTTCTACAAATAAGCTATCCTTATTGACATTAAACAACTGCTTAGATGCACAACCTCCTACCTCAATAATTTTCTTCATATCCTGAGGAGCCATTCTGCTACCTCTGTATCAGAATTGGCAGCCTTCCCAGTCATGCATAAGGGCAAACCATGACGCATTTTGGATGTCTCAAACCACCTTTTACTAACACTCAAAGTTTCTTTGTGAATTGTATCATATTACTTTTTTTCTTTGTCATATAATGACTTGGCCTTAGGAATGACTGCAGTTGTTTCCAGCAAGTTCCTCTGATTCTGTCTTTGATTCAGATAGTAGGTTTCCCATTTTTTCCATCACATCAACCCTACTATACATCAACTAAGCAGTTAATGGAATGTCATACAAAGAACTAGATCTCAGTTTTCTTTATTTTGCTTACAGTGGCCACAGTTGAGTGTGCACTGAGGATGGACTCGGCTATAGCCAAGAGCTTCTTTCCATCATAAACCTCAAGAGGATCTCCTATTACTCTTAGCAAACAAGCTGAACTTACTATATATACTTTGGAGGCAGAAAATTATAGAAATTACAAAAACACTGGCAGAGTCGTGGACTTTTGTCTCCATCATAAAGAAAAAAGATTACTAGATTAATGGCCAGTGGACAACATATGCATCACAAAATATTTTGCCATGACTTAAATATAATATGTATAGTGAACAAAATAAATGTTAAAGTATCTTTAAATATTCTATCACAAAACAAATGGGTATGTTTGAAGGAATAGTGGTTCCAACAATGATATATGGTTGTGAGGCGTGGGCTATAGATAGAGTTGTGCGGAGGAGGGTGGATGTGCTGGAAATGAGATGTTCGAGGACAATATGTGGTGTGAAGTGGTCTGATTGAACAAGTAATGAAAGGGTAAGAGAGATGTATAGTAATAAAAAGAAAGTGGTTGAGAGAGCAGAAGAGGGTGTTTTGAAATGGTTTGGTCACACGGAGAGAATGAGGAGAAGTGGGAGACCAAATTGGAGGTGGAAAGATGGAGTGAAAAAGATTTTGAGTGATCGGGGCCTAAACATGCAAGAGGGTGAAAGGCATGCAAGGAATAGAGTGAATTGGAACGATGTGGTATACTGGGGTCGACGTGCTGTCAGTGGATTGAACCAGGGCACGTGAAGCGTCTGGGGTAAACCAAGGAAAGTTTTGTGGGGCCTGGACGTGAAAAGGGAGCTGTGGTTTCGGTGCATTATACATGACAGCTAGAGACTGAGTGTGAACAAATGTGGCCTTTGTTGTCTTTCCTAGCGCTACCTCGCGCACATGCGGGGGGAGGGGGTTTTCTTTTCATGTATGGCGGGGTGGCAACGGGAATGAATAAGGGCAGACAGTATGAATTATGTAGATGTGTATATATGTATATGTCTGTGTGTGTATACATATGTATACGTTGAGATGTATAGGTATGCATATGTGTGGGTGTGGACGTGTATGTATATACATGTGTATGTGGGTGGGTTTGGCTATTCTTTTGTCTGTTTCCTTGCGCTACCTTGCTAACGTGGGAGACAGCGACAAAGTATAATATATTAAAATAAATAATAATATGAGTACAAGTAGGAAGAGAGGAAAGTGATTGGTTCTCAGTGAATGTTGGTTTGCAGCAGGGGTTTGTGATGTCTCCATGGTTGTTTAATTTGTTTATGGATGGGGTTGTTTGGGAGGTGAATGCAAGAGTTTTGGAGAGAGGGGCAGGTATGCAGTCAGTTGCAGATGAGAGAGCTTGGGAAGTGAGTTAGATGTTGTTCACTGATGATACAGAACTGGTGGCTGATTTGGGTGAGAAACTGCAGAAGCTGGTGACTGAGTTTGGTAAAGTGTGTGAAAGAAGAAAGCTGAGTAAATGTGAATAAGAGCAAGGTTATTCGTTACAGTAGGGTTGTGGGACAAGTCAACTGGGAGGTAAGTTTGAATGGAGAAAAACTGGAGGAAGTGAAGTGTTTCAGATATCTGGGAGTGGATTTGGCAGCGGATGGAACCATGGAAGCGGAAGTGAGTCACAGGGTGGGGGACGGGCAAAAGTTCTGGGAACGTTGAAAAATGTGTGGAAGGCGAGAACATTATCTCAGAAAGCAAAAATGGGTATGTTTGAGGGAATAGTGGTTCCAAAAAAGCTATATGGCTGCAAGGCGTGGGCTTTAGATAGAGTTGTGCGGAGGAGGGTGGATGTGTTGGAAATGAGATGTTTGAGGACAATATGTGGTGTGAAGTGGTTTGATCGAGTAAGTAAATAAGGGTAAGAGAGATGTGTGGTAATAAAACGAGTGTGGTTAAGAGAGCAGAAGAGGATATTTTGAAATGGAGAGAATGAGTGAGGAAAGATTGAAAAAGAGGATATATGTGTCAGAAGTGGAGGGAACGAGAAGTAGGAGACCAAATTGGAGGTGGAAAGATGGAGTGAAAAAGATCTTGAGCGACTGGGGCCTGAACATGCAGGAGGGTGAAAGGTGCGCAAGGAATAGAGTGAATTGGAATGATGTGGTATACCGGGGTCGACATGCTGTCAATGGATTGAACCAGGGCGTGTGAAGCATCTAGGGTAAACCATGGAAAGTTTTGTGGGGCCTGGACGTGGAAAGGGAGCTGTAGTTTCGATGCATTATACATGACAGCTAGAGACTGATTGTGAACGAATGTGGCCTTTGTTGTCTTTTCCTAGTGCTACCTCACATGCATGCAGGGGGAGGGGGTTGTCATTTCATGTGTGGAGGGATGGCGATGGGAATGAATAAATGCAGCAGGTATGAATTACGTACATGTGTATATATGTATATGTCTGTGTATGTATACATATGTTGAAATGTATAGGTATGTATATGTGCGTGTGTGGACGTGTATGTATATAAATGTGTATGTGGGTGGATTGGGCCATTCTTTCGTCTGTCTCCTTGCGCTACCTCGCTAACGCGGGAGACAGCTACAAAGTATAATAAATAAAGTAAATAATAATATTGTAGATATCCCTAGGGATAGGGGATGAAGAATACTTCCCACGTATTCCCTGCATGTCGTAGAAGGTGACTAAAAGGGGAGGGAGCGGGGGGGGCTGGAAATCCTCCCCTCTTGTTTTTTTGTTTTTTTTTTCTTTTTTTTTCCCAAAAGAAGGAACAGAGTGGGGCCAGGTGAGGATATTCCCTCAGAGGCCCAGTCCTCTGTTCTTAACGCTACCTCGCTAACGCGGGAAATGGCGAATAGTTTAAAAGAAAAAAAAGAAGATATTAGAAATATGAATTTCAATTTTTTCAAAACCATTATCTTGGACATAGTTCAAAACTGTACCTTGATTCTAAAATCTAACAAGAATGAAATTTCATTCTATGAGTAGCCATTCTAATGAAGGTTTATTCCTTAATACCAAATTCTGTATTCTATATGTACAGGTTTGGTTCCCAATTGAATGGATGAGCATGAATATTAATCACATTATACATACTGTGGTTATCATAATGAATCATAAAAACTACAGTGTGCTGCCTGCTAACGCATTATGGTGCTTATTGTGTGAGGTTAGTCTCTAATCTATGGTTAATCAGAAGCAACAATTAAATTAAGACCATAGCTCTGCTAAACAAGACAAGGTCACTCACAGCCAAGATTACATCAAGAGAAAGGATTCTACCCATAAAAAAGTTGGTTATACTGGTGGACTATCAAAGTCAAAAGAAGGTTGCACTGATCTCTAAGTGATGCCAAACTTTTTGTGTGAAAATCAAAATACATATAATCAAAATAAAGAATAAAAAAAAGCTGCCTACAAAAGTGCTGCAGTGATCCAGGAAACAGGAAAAATTTCATAACAATCCAGGATACAAAAATAATATACCATAAAGTTATGTTTTAATCTCTTTCCCTATTATCCTGAGTACAGTATTCTAATGATAGGCCTTTGCGTGAAAATTTATCATCCCAAGTTAACCTAAGACAATTGTGACATGAAAGTTATTAGCCCAAGTTAGCTCATGGATGATTTTTGCAGGGAAATAATGCAAATGACTGGGAGATGTACAAAAGAAAGAGGCAAGAGGTAAAGAGAAAGGTGCAAGAGGTGAAAAAGAGGGCAAATGAGAGTTGGGGTGAGAGAGTATCATTAAATTTTAGGGAGAATAAAAAGATGTTTTGAAGGAGGTAAATAAAGCGCGTAAGACAAGGGAACAAATGGGAACTTCAGCGAAGGGGGCTAATGGGGAAGTAATAACAAGTAGTGGTGATGTGAGAAGGAGATGGAGAGAGTATTTTGAAGGTTTGTTGAATGTGTTTGATAGTGGCAGATATAGGAAGTTTTGGTCGAGGTGGTGTGCAAAGTGAGAGGGTTAGGGAGAATGATTTGGCAAACAAAGAAGAGGCAGTAAAAGCTTTGCAGAAGATGAAAGCTGGCAAGGCAGCCGGTTTGAATGGTATTGCAGTGGAATTTATTAAAAAAGGGGGTGACTGTATTGTTGACTGGTTGGTAAGGTTATTTAATGTATGTATGACTCATGGTGAGGTGCCTGAGGATTGGAGGAATGCTTGCATAGTGACATAGTACAAAGACAAAGGGGATAAATGTGAGTGCTCAAATTACGGAGGTATTACAGAGGTATAAGTTTGTTGAGTATTCCTGGGAAATTATATGGGAGGGTATTGACTGAGATGGTGAAGGCATGTACAGAGCATCAGATTGGGGAAGAGCAGTGTGGCTTCAGAAGTGGTAGAGGATGTGTGCATCAGGTGTTTGCTTTGAAGAATGTATGTGAGAAATACTTAGAAAATCAAATGGATTTGTATGTAGCATTTATGGATCTGGAGAAGGCATATGATAAGAGTTGATAGAGATGCTCTGTGGAAGGTATTAAGAATATATGGTGTGGGAGGGCAAGTTGTTACAAGCATTGAAAAGTTTTTATCGAGGATGTAAGGCTTGTGTACGTGTAGGAAGAGAGGAGTCACTGGTTCTCAGTGAATGTTGATTTGCGGCAGGGGTGTGTGATGTCTCCATGGTTGTTTAATTTTGTTTATGGATGGGGTTGTTAGGGAAGTGAATGCAAGAGTTTTGGAAAGAGGGGCAAGTATGCAGTCTGCTGTGGATGAGAGAGCTTGGGAAGTGAGTCAGTTGTTGTTCGCTCATGATACAGCACTGGTGGCTGATTCATGTGAGAAACTGAAGAAGCTGGTGACTGAGTTTGGTAAAGTGTGTGAGAGAAGAAAGCTGAGAGTAAATGTAAATAAGGGCAAGGTTATTAGGATCAGTAGGGTTGAGGGACAAGTCAATTGGAAGGTAAGTTTGAATGGAGAAAAACTGGAGGAAGTGAAATGTTTTAGATATCTGGGAGTGGATTTGGCAGCGGATGGAACCATGGAAGCAGAAGTGAATCATAGGGTGGGGGAGGGGGCGAAAGTTCTGGGAGCATTGAAGAATGTGTGGAAGTCAAGAACATTATCTCGGAAAGCAAAAATGGGTATGTTTGAAGAAATAGTGGTTCCAACAATGTTATATGGTTGCAAGGTGTTGGCTATAGATAGAGTTGTGCAGAGGAGGGTGGGTGTGCTGGAAATGAGATGTATGAGGACAATATGTGGGGTGAGGTGGTTTGATCGAGTAAGTAATAATAGGGTAAGAGAGATGTGTGGAAATAAAAAGAGTGTGGTTGAGAGAGCAGAAGAGGGTGTTTTGGATTGGTTTGGTCACATGGAGAGAATGAGTGAGAAAAGATTGACAAAGAGGATATATGTGTCAGAGGTGGAGGGAACGAGGAGAAGTGGGAGACCAAATTGGAGGTGGAGAGATGGAGTGAAAAAGATTTTGAGTGATCGGGACCTGAACATGCAGGAGGGTGAAAGGTGTGCAAGGAATACAGTGAACTGGAACGATGTGGTGTACTGGGGTCGACCTGCTGTCAATGGATTGAACCAGGGCGTAAGAAGCGTCTGGGGTAAACTATGGAAAGTTCTGTGGGGCCTGGGTGTGGAAAGGGAGCTGTGGTTTCAGTGCATTATACATGACAGCTAGAGACTGAGTGTGAACGGATGTGGCCTTTGTTGTCTTTTCCTAGCGCTACCTCATGCACATGCAGGGGGAGGGGGTTGTTATTTCATGTGTGGTGGGGTGGCGATGGGAATGAATAAAGGCAGACAGTATGAATTATGTACATGTGTATATGTCTGTGTGTGTATATATATGTATACGTTGAGATGTATAGGTATGTATATTTGTGTGTGTGGACGTGTATGTATATACATGTGTATGAGGGTGGGTTGGGCCATTCCTTCGTCTGTTTCCTTGCGCTACCTCGCTAACGCAGGAGACAGCAACAAAGCAAAATAACAATAAAATAAAAAAAGAAGAGGTAAAGGAAAGTATTTACAAATTTTGAAGAAGTAAAAACCTGTCACTTTAAATATACCTGTTCATATTTACTGGGAAAGACATGCAAAGGTAGAGTTCAAAAACTTCAGCATGTAAGGAAAGAAACAGTTACAAAGATAGCCCAAACTTCAGTTGCCAATAGCCATGCAGTAATTATGTGACAGCAGCTTGCCAAGTATCGTGTGGTCTGTCTAGTGAAGGCAACACAGAAGCAGCCAGCATTCTGGAGCAAAAACCAAAGTCATACCTATAAAAGAGGGAAAGTGAACCAACATTGCTGCATAGAGGAAGTGGGTCAAGTTTACAAATCTGACCACTTTCAACTTAACTATGCAAAGTAAGGATGCAGAGCTAGAACCACCCAAGTGTGAGAGCAGTACTCCGTACAAGGATGTATCAATCCTATGTATGATCAGAGCAACTGTTTAGAAGCAAAGAAATTTTGAAATCTAAACAGGAATCCTAGCTTCTATGAGGGAGACTTTGCTACATCCGTCATGTGGGATTTTACAAAAACATCCGTCATGTGGGATTTTACAAAAGAGTTGATGTTACAGTAATACCAAGTATGTTCATTGAGGCAAGAGGTGAAATTACAGTTGTGAGGAGTTTTGGAGAGGTGGGAAGAAAGTGAGTCTTGGAGGTATTAAACTTAAACTAAATTTTGTCTAGACCACTGAGATATCCTGTCCAAGTCTGAGATGAGATGTAAATCAAGTGAGAGAAGGAGCAGAAATGAAGGATGTGGATGAATGCAGTGTTGAGTCATCAGCATATGAGTGCAACTGGTTATTTGTGGGAGGAAATCATTGATAAAAGGGAGAAAAAGTGTGAAAGACAGGACGGACACCATTGTTGATGGTGAAAGGGCATGGAGGCTGATCCATCAACAACCACAGATCAGCCAGATAGGAAGGTACATATGAGGGAGGGAAGCTAAAAGGAAGGAACTTTAGAGGTGAGACTCCGACACCACAACTTGTCAAAAGCTTTGGATATGTCAAGGGCAACAACATAAGACTCCCTAGAATCTTTTAGGAATGATGACCAAACATAAGTAAGATGGGAAAGAATATCACCACTGGATCTGCCTTACAAAGCCATACCGGTGATCAAAGACAAGACTGTGAGATTTAAAGTGTCAAAGGATATGGAAGATGAGGAGGGATTCATAGTCTTTGGAAATGGTTCATGTCAAAACAGTAAGATGATAGTTAGAGGGGTCAGAAAGGTCACCTTCTTTAAGGACAGGATGTATCAAAGCATGCTTCGAAGAACAAGGAATAGTTTTGATTTTTAAATATGGAACAGATGAGCAAACACAGGAGCAAGTTCCAAGGGACACTCTTTCAGTACAAGAGGATGGATACCAACAAAACCATAATCCTTGCTTATGACAGTTTCATGCAGTTTTTCAACATATCAATTAACACTAACAAGTTCATCTAATAGTAATGAGCTTCGACAAGACAAAAAAGTCACAAAAATGTAAATATGGAAGAAATATTTGGCACCTATATACCTGAGATGAAGTTTGTATTTCCTTGGCTGCTTATTTTCTACATGTGTACATGTTTTAGAGGAAAATTTATCAAAGGTATATAATCTACTTTTTTTGTCAATCAAAATCATTTGAAATAGCATTTAATCCTCATCATAAACAATCAAAAGTTAAGAAAAACAATATTTTTGTTCAATAACTCAAGTACGTAATATTTTTTTTTCTAAAACAGTATTTGTAGTTAAATGTTGTAACTTTGCCTCAATGTAAACATTTTGAAAATAATTTTTTTTAACATAAAAAAATGCATAAGTGAAGGGGTTATGATAAAAATGAAAGCCTAACTTTACTCAAATCAATGTTAAAGGTGACCCACATTTGTACCAAGGAGTAAACAGAATCTTCATATCCCACAGGAGAAAAGGGTAGTTGGAATCTTCAATGCTCATAGGAGAAATGAATGAATGAATGAATATCTCAATGACACAAAAACAGTATAAAATCATCAACACAAACCTAAATAAGGTACAAGGCTTCTCACATGACTTATTATTCATTACCTGTGGAACAAAGTTCTAATCTACCAATCCCTTTAGAACATGGCCTCTGATCTGACCTCACATGTGATACGAGGGTCAGAGGATGTCCTTAGGTACGGTCAGGCCAGGTATAAATCCTTGTTCCTAAGATACTGGTGAATCAGGCAAGAGACCTTGATATTCATTCAGTTATGTTTGTATAATTCTCTGTGCTCTCCTCTAATTACTCCCTATGAACAATGTTTAAAAATGGACAAAAGCCTGGGAGGATGTTCTTTCATTTTTCCTTAGTTATGACGAGCATTTCAAGTAATCTAGCTTTAAAAATAATGACCACCAGAGCAACATTGCCAAGCTCTTCATGCCAACCTGTATTCTTTATATTCACCCTACACAACTAGCTCTATGCAAAAAATTACACCATTGGAACCATGATAGATTGAAGTCCATGCTACTCCCACTGAGATGAGGTTGGGATACACTAACAAATCACCAAAATTCTGATGTGTGTGTCCTTTAACCTCTGTGTGGCCAAGGTAACCAGGAGCCCTGCCAAGGGTTCGAATCCAACCCATGGCGGATATACATTTGTTTGTCTATCAACATATTAGTCAAACCATTAGAGTTGTAAGAAATTAAAATCCATGCTACCTCCACCAAGATGAGGTAGGGACTCATAAAACACTAGAATTCTGGGGTGTGTATCTGTTCACCTCCATGTGGCCCAGGCGGCCAGGTGCCCTGCCAAGAGTTCGAACTTGACCCATGGTGTACGTACGTTAGACTATCCATTGGCATATTTGTCATAACATTGGAGCCAAAATGAATTAAAGTCCATGTTACCCCCACCAAAATGAAGTTCGGTACACGTAACCTTCACCAGAATTCTGGTGCGTGTCTTTTACCCTCTGTATTGCTGAGGTAACCAGGTGCCCTGTCTAAGGCTAGAATCAGACCTATAGTGTCTATATATTTTTCAGACCGCTTACAAATTTATTAAACTGTTGAACCCACAATAGATTAGAGTCCAAACTACCCTCAATAAGACAAAGTTGGGACATAAAAATCCCAGAATTCTAAGGCATGTCTTGTTAACCTCCCGTGTGGCTAAGGTAGCTAGGCACCCTCTCAAGGGTTTGAATCTGATCTATCTTTGCTGTATATACATTTGCCTGTCCACAGACATAGATATCACATATGCCTTAGTTCCTCCCTACTATACAGATAAATATCACAAGAGATGGTGTTCGCTTATAGATATTTAATCCATATATAGATCTCAAACTTAATCCGTATACAGATTTCAAATGACTTTAAATCTCTTTGAATATTACTGGTAACACAAAACTATTCAAAAAATCCCTTACCTTGACTGCACAGCATCAACCTTTGATGCCATCCGTAGGTAAGAAAGTGATTCATTTTTCTTCCGTATTGCATTTTCTGCATAAATTCGAGCTCCTTCAACATTGCCCTGTTGAAGAGCCTTCTTGATCTTACCTTCTTGAATCTGAGAAACACAGAAAAGCTTTACTGAATATTTCAACTGTTACATATGAGTAACATAACATTATGTAGATTCATCCACTTATAGAAAGAAAAAAAATACAAACCCATTCAGACCATTTTCATACTCATTTTTACACTAAACAACTTCCCTGTGGAATATATGGATTCATGAGTTCAAAAAAATTATAAATAAGTAAAGAAAAAAAAAAAAAAAGCATATTCATGAACTGATTGCACAACACAGACAGCCAGCTAAAAGAGCCCACTACATTTAAGTTACACTCAGGCTGCCTTGTGCCAGTCATAGCACCCTGAGCACATATACCTGTTCTGAGTAAGTAATGACACACCTGGAAGTGGGCTGTCACTAACAAGAGCCTGTACCAACTTAAGTGTCACAAAATGTTCAGTATAATGCACATCTTTCATTTCCTTATAATTTTATATTGTTCTTGCATTTCATCATACAAAAAAATAGCACATTCAATAGAATGTGGTCAGTGTGACCAGCTAAGATTCCATCATTCATATACTGAAAGTATATGAGCCTCTGATTCTAAAGTAATTTTAAATCATAAAGAAAAATACTCTGTACTGTTATGAGAATTTTCCCTTGAACACCTTCTCCCCTCACTCAGGGCTTCAGTTCTGTTTATGTATTTCCATCAATTAAAAAGGCATTTATGATATGGATGGTTGTAATATCTACTTACAATATTTCAACTTTTTTCTCTTTTAAAATACACAATATCCTAATAAATACATTGTACAAATGCTCTGTTTACCAATTCTTATGGTAGATTAAAAGATACTACAAATTCAAGCTTATATTTTTGCTGTACTTGTTTGCTAGTTAAAGAATGTCTCAGCAGACCACAATCACTTGGGTGAGTGAAAAAAAAAAAAAAAGCAGTGATCATGGTATTACTAAGAGATTCTACAAGGACAAACCACTGCACTACAGTCATTACATACTACACTTTGATCTTAGCCAAAAGGCTGAAAAACGATAGGTCGTTACATACTGAATAAACAGATGAACATATACAAGAAAAATTTCATATACAGACAATCCAAACCCTGTATATTTCATACAAATCTAGACACAAAATTAAAATAATAATACCTTCTGATCCTTCTCTGCCTTTTTGGAGAGCCTTTCCATTTGCTTCTCGCAAAACTTCAATTGGAACAAACAGTCTGAAATAAACAATTGTAAATCAAACTCTGAACAGACAAAAAATTTCAAATATGACAAATCCATTAACACTTTGAGGTGATCAGTTTTCCTCCTTTGAATTCAGCTAAAATGACTGCAGATTGAGACCTCATCTAAATTACTGCAACCAGAAATAACAGGAAATCATGTAAAAAAATTTAAATAAGAATGTAAAATAATACTTACAGTGTAAGAGTGGTGGATGAATGGAGCAAACTGACAAAGGACATGCCTACTGCAGACAGCATGCATAAATTCAAGAGGTTCTATGATAACACAGCATTCAAGAGATGGGGCCCTATGAGTGTAAAACTTCATCCCATACAGTCCTTTCCCAATAATTATGACTATAAACATTTCAAAAGATCAGATTTTCACTTCTTTCAAATTTGTAAATACTTTCCTTTATCTCCTTTTTCCTTTCCATTAACCTCTCCATATTTCAATTAAGGCCTGGCCTTTATGTGGACTTTTGTTAGTGACTGGCAGTCTCCAATGTAAAAGAAAAAAATGTGTAATTACAGATTAGTAGTAAGTTGTAATAAAAATATATGAAGCAAGCATATCTATGTTACCATGAAAAAGTAAACATATAAATACTTCCCTAAACATATGTATATGTGGACTGTAATCACAAGTTCAATTTTTTTTCAGTTAGTTTCATAATTCATCAATTCATCCCATTGTTAAGACAGACACATCCAAAAGTTAAAAGAGTTTATTGTCCCAGAAAGTATTTGCAGCTTTGTTAACAGTCTAAATGTAATGTGTACAAAGGAAAAGGAGAAATATTTAAGCAAATTTCTGAATAACTCATCTAACTGTGGGAAAGATCTGTGCCACTCCTCAAGCACACCAACCATGTGGAAGGGAAATGAAAAACTTGAACATGTTGTCCACATAAAGGTGATGTACAAATACAGAGGTCCATAAAAATTCTGATAACTTTCATTTGTCAAGGAAATTTTATGCGACAAATACAGCATGCTTTTGAAACAAATGTCTACAGGGTGATACTGACAGTTGTACTGAACCTTTACATTGCAATACAATGACAATAAAAAATAATCTAAATAGCCTGAAAATTAATTACTTTACCATAGGGAGACGCAAATACAATCAACATGATAGGATCTAAATATTCAGTATATTTATAAAGAAAGTTACGATTAAGATATTCCATCAAGAATAATGATTAAGATATTCCATCAAGAATAATATTTCTAATTACCTTTATTTCAAATATCAGATAAAATCATCATTCGTTCTAAATATTTCTTAGGTAATGGCACTTCACAGGCCACTGACAAGCAACATGGACTCATGAACATTTTCCCATCACACGATAATATCATCATGAACACATATTCATGGTCGGGAAAAACTGGGAAATCCAAGATCTTGAACCAGTAAAAAAAAAATATATATATATATACGCGACATTCTTGCACACCCTTGTACCTTTAACAATCTTCACAAGATGAACTTCAAGTTCAAGGCCACTATATCAGCGTCCCATCATGTACTAACCTTGCATCTTCTTGTCAGAGTTGCCTCCAAACCAGGACATCTTGCTCGGCAGTAATGTAAGGTCTGTACCTTCCTTATGAGTGATAATATGAGTCACGATCACAAATTCCTTCTATCAAGGCCAAAACATACACACTATAAGGTCCGTGACAGCAGGATCATGTTGAGGATGAAGAGGTTTGGATTTTATCAATCTTAGTATTAATGGCTGTCCAAAAATATTTCAATACCTTATATGATCCTATTGGTACGTCTATTGTTTATGACGTCACAAATTCAGCGGGAAGTTCAAACTGTTAACATCACGTTTTGTGTACGTGTTTTAAGATATGAAATTACTCTATATTACAGCTATGTCATCTACCTCAGTTCAGGTCACATATCCCAGTTTTAATCTGTGGGAAATGTATCCCACCGGATATTATAAGTCTCTTGTCTGACATCCCGAGAGGTATTGTACAATTGCATAAGCCATTGACATTTAGTGCTACATAACGAGAAATCTATCATCGAATACATCTTTCGTTTCTTTCTGGCCTACATCCACAATCCATTTTCAGCCATACATGTGTATTCCATCAAGTTCTATCCACTAGAACTCATTGTGCATATTACTAATAAATTTTGTTTAAGGGGTTAGATTCACGAGTCTTGCATCTCATTCTTACCTCCATTGAAAGATCATCACCACCCCCTCCGCCTGATACTGACCAGAGGAATGTTCTACTCATGACGGATATACTGAAGAATTACCTACGTAATGTGTATTCATTACCGTGACATGGACGCAAGGGAAGAATAATTTCCTCGTGGACGGCGGTATGACACAAAAGTGTCTTGAACCCTTGATCAGGGCACGACCCACACGTGGACGGTGTGACCTTTAGGTATGATAGCATAGCCTTTGTACTGACTGCTTGGGGTCTTGCTAAAGAAAAGAAACGTAGCACTAGTGAAGAGCCATACAACCATTATCTTCGCGGTCTGCACTGAAAGATTTCATTGCATCTTAGCAGCATTAGCTAAATTAGGAGAAGAGGCTAACAACAAACATTAAGTTCTATCATACTTTTGTTCACTGTTCTCTAGTGTATGAAATGTTTCCCTGGCTTTTCAGTAAGCCTTGTTCACAAATCACTTGGAATAACATAACTGCCCAAAGGTAAATCTTATATGATTACATTTATCATCTAGACTTGTAGGATCACATATACGTAATGCTCCTATAACATGGACATAACTACAGACATTTTTATTGAATGATCATGCACTGAGAGCTATATTCATCATTTTTCAGTGCATGATCTTTCTGCGTGTATAATATTCATGCTTTTAGAAGCGTTAAGTATATGTGATCCCTCAACTCAAAAAGTTGAATGTAGCCATATGTTATCCCAAGTGGTTTGTGAAGAAGGCTTACTGGAAAGCCAAGGAGACATTTCATATATCTAGTAACAACAATGATCAAAAGTATGATAGACCTTGATGTTTGTCGTTGGCCTATTCTCCTAACTTAGCTAATGTAAGACAGAGTATAAACAGTGCTTCAAGCTGCCTCCCAATAGGATAAAACTATCAGTAAGACCTTACTTGATTAAAAGTGGACCAAATTATCAGAAAATTGGGACTGTTAACGTCGTTAATGTAAGGCATGTAAGACGTGTGTATTGCCCAGACAGATGAAACATTAACCGAGATGCTATTGGCATTGTCATTCAGTGAGCATAAGTGACCACAGTAATGCTGTTGCTAAACACTTGACAAGAAAACGATCACCTTGTATACTGTGGACCTTAACAACCCTGTCACATTTTACCCCTCATCGGATTATACTACCCGTAGTGAATCTCTTAATTGCTAATATTAATAACACTAATCTGTTCCCATGTAAATTGAAAGCACATTCTATCATCCCCCCAATCATTATGAAATAAATATCAAGATAAAATTGCATAATTAGTAGGAGAACAAGCATGTGGCTACGAAAGCCAACCACCCCATCACAACTCCCCTAGCCACAAGGCACCGTTGTCAGATCGATCAATGTCTGCTCTTGCATATCAGTAAGTGTACAAGCCTTTGTGCTGGTGTAAGGATTTATATATATATATATATATATATATATATATATATATATATACATATATATATATATATATATATATATATATATATATATATATATATATATATATATATTCTTTATTTCTTTTATTCATACTATTCGCCATTTCCCGCGTTAGCAAGGTAGCGTTAAGAACAGAGGACTGGACCTTTGAGGGAATATCCTCACTTGGCCCCCTTCTCTGTTCCTTCTTTTGGAAATTTAAAAAATCTGAGAGGGGAGGATTTCCAGCCCCCCGCTCCCTTCCCTTTTAGTCGCCTTCTACGACACGCAGGGAATACGTGGGAAGTATTCTTTCTCCCCTATCCCCAGGGAATTATATATATATATATATATATATATATATATATATATATATATATATATATATATATATATATATATATATATATATATTTCATACTATTCGCCATTTCCCGCGTTAGCGAGGTAGCGTTAAGAACAGAGGGCTGGGCCTTTGAGGGAGTATCCTCACCTGGCCCCCTTCTCTGTTCCTTCTTTTGGAAAATTTAAAAAAGAGAAGGGAGGATTTCAGCCACCCGCTCTCTCCCCTTTTAGTCGCCTTCTACGACACGCAGGGAATACGTGGTAAGTATTCTTTCTCCCCTATCCCCAGAGATAGTGTATATATATAGAGAGAGAGAGAGAGAGATGCTCTGTGGAAGGTATTAAGAATATATGGTGTGGGAGGAAAGTTGTTAGAAGCAGTGAAAAGTTTTTATCGAGGATGTAAGGCATGTGTACGTGTAGGAAGAGAGGAAAGTGATTGGTTCTCAGTGAATGTAGGTTTGCGGCAGGGGTGTGTGATGTCTCCATGGTTGTTTAATTTGTTTATGGATGGGGTTGTTAGGGAGGTAAATGCAAGAGTTTTGGAAAGAGGGGCAAGTATGAAGTCTGTTGGGGATGAGAGAGCTTGGGAAGTGAGTCAGTTGTTGTTCGCTGATGATACAGCGCTGGTGGCTGATTCATGTGAGAAACTGCAGAAGCTGGTGACTGAGTTTGGTAAAGTGTGTGGAAGAAGAAAGCTAAGAGTAAATGTGAATAAGAGCAAGGTTATTAGGTACAGTAGGGTTGCGGGTCAAGTCAATTGGGAGGTGACTTTGAATGGAGAAAAACTGGAGGAAGTGAAGTGTTTTAGATATCTGGGAGTGGATCTGTCAGTGGATGGAACCATGGAAGCGGAAGTGGATCATAGGGTGGGGGAGGGGGCGAAAATTCTGGGGGCCTTGAAGAATGTGTGGAAGTCGAGAACATTATCTCGGAAAGCAAAAATGGGTATGTTTGAAGGAATAGTGGTTCCAACAATGTTGTATGGTTGCGAGGCGTGGGCTATGGATAGAGTTGTGCGCAGGAGGATGGATGTGCTGGAAATGAGATGTTTGAGGACAATGTGTGGTGTGAGGTGGTTTGATCGAGTGAGCAACGTAAGGCTAAGAGAGATGTGTGGAAATAAAAAGAGCGTGGTTGAGAGAGCAGAAGAGGGTGTTTTGAAGTGGTTTGGGCACATGGAGAGAATGAGTGAGGAAAGATTGACCAAGAGGATATATGTGTCGGAGGTGGAGGGAACGAGGAGAAGAGGGAGACCAAATTGGAGGTGGAAAGATGGAGTGAAAAAGATTTTGTGTGATCGGGGCCTGAACATGCAGGAGGGTGAAAGGAGGGCAAGGAATAGAGTGAACTGGAGCGATGTGGTATACCGGGGTTGACGTGCTGTCAGTGGATTGAATCAAGGCATGTGAAGCGTCTGGTGTAAACCATGGAAAGTTGTGTAGGTATGTATATTTGCGTGTGTGGACGTATGTATATACATGTGTATGGGGGGGGGGGGGGGGGCATTTCTTTCGTCTGTTTCCTTGCGCTACCTCGCAAACGCGGGAGACAGCGACAAAGTATAATAAAAAAAATATATATATATATATATATATATATATATATATATATATATATATATATATATATATATATATATATATATATATATATATACACGAATATAATACATATGAATGCGCATTTTCATAAAACACATAATACTCTCCAATAGCTTTAACCTAGACCTTTGCGTGTTAAACGAAAACGGTTATAATCGGCCGAAATGAAATACTGATTATTCGATTACAAGTAATCGAATACCCTTCGTCTCACATCCATGAGCAACGGGGTCTAAACTGGTGAAATCCCATCAGGCTGACATTAACAGCAGCTTGCATTTCACAGAACTTTATTGTACAAATGCGGAGGTATATGAACATGAATGTAGGGGCAATCATAGTCTAGCAGTTAGCGTTCCCGACTACCACGCAAAGGTCCTGGTCCGAGTCCTGGCTGTTGGTTATGTGTTCTATATGAGAGTGCATTCCTCTGCACTATATTCGTGTTCATATACATGTCAACATATACAGATATATATATATATATATATATATATATATACTTCATCCATTCTCAGCGCCACCTCGCTCTACAGGAAACAGCATCATCACCCCCTGAGCAGGTATCCATTTTATCGACCAACCCTTAGGAGTGGATGAACAGCTGGGTTGACTGCGGACTGACCGCCGCAACCAGGATTTGAACCTATGCGCTCGACACTGGGCGGCTCATGATAGTGTCATGGTCAGGAATGCTAATTATTACACCACAGAAGTCCATCCAACTTGTCAATAGGTTATAGGAAAATTGTTGCCACATTAGTGAAATCTAACCCCCACCCTCCCCGAATTGTGTTGCAGAACTGCCTGGAACCATCTTACACCCTCCATATCAGTGAGTAGTGCGCAGCAGTCACCCAAGGAAGCACTACCATCTTGAAGGTTGTAGTTCCCAGAAGCATTCTACATCTTGCAATTTGCATCTTACACCTGTCCTCACTTTTCCCAAATTTTCACATTTATTAACATTTTCTCACGAATCAAAATTTATCCTAACACCTATGACCTGCTCCTTTCTTAATATCTGGTAAAACATGCTAATAAAACTGACCTCCTCAAACACTCTAGCTTATGATTGACAATTTTTTTTCTCCTTTCTGTAAAGACCTGACCTCGATGAAGGTTTATAAATATTCATGATTGATGACCTCAAACATGAATAAATTAGTGGTAGCTTCAGGTCCTACTTGGAGAGACCCCTCAGCACAGAACTTGGCTAATACTTGTCTTAGTGTCAGGTTAAACCTCTCCACAATGCTATCACAGTAAGGGCACCAAGGAGGCCCTCCTTGTTCTTCCTGACATCTACCAGCTGTCAGTAATCTGGAAAGACTAGCTGAAGATCCTTCCCTGGTCTGCATGCAACTCATTCATCATACCAAGGTTGCTGAAGAACTTACCCACTGGTATTCTTGCAGTAGTAGAGGCCTCCTGGTCCAGGATGGTATAGGCTTCTAGCCACTTGGTGAAGTAGTCAGGAATCACAATTGTAGTTATTTCAAGAAGGGCCACTTCTGTATCCAAAGAGACTGTACCTATGGGTGCTATGACTTGGTAGAGTTACAAATAAGACCATCTTTGTATCTTCTTGGCACAATATCTGTCATGTGACCAGCACCAGTTCATCACATCATGATGCATGCACATACAATAAAATATTTGATAGAGTCCACTAAGCATGATCACTCCAAGATGACCAATGGAATATCAGTTGTCCATCCTCCTCAAGATGGTAATCCACATTTTTGGTACTATTGTCTACAAGAAATTTTTGTCATCAGATATCTCAAGCAGTACTCCATGGTGTCCTCTACCAGTTAAGCATCCTACTGTGTGCAATGGTTTTTGCTGACAGGCAGCTAATTTCTCCTAAGCAGGCTTGGCTGACCTCTCCCTTCAGTGCTGGATGATGGGTTAGAGGTTTTGGTCCTCATTCTATAGGCTTCTGGTTAATGGATTATTGGAAAATATCTGCCACATCATCAGCTAAGGATATCAGCTGTGTACTTCCACGTTGAAAGGGCAGGGACATGTCCAAGATTTGGTTAGAGGGGGTGGGGGCACACAGTGAACACATAGCAATTGTGATATGTAAGAGTACATTGTACCTGAGGAGAGTTTGAGACTAGTGACCATTTTCAAACATAAACAAATATATATATCAAATGACAAAAGAAAACAAATCAATATGCCTTTGCAGATAAAAAATGTTGTGAATCTATATCAGAGTTTACAGAAAGTCATGAAATGAACATTTTTTTCATCGTAACTTGATGAAACAGTTATACGTACATTAATTTTTCATTTCGAGGCACTATATGGCATAAAATAATTGTAAAAATTTTCAAATTATCAATAACACTGAGTAAGTTTATTGTATAATGATAGTTTGAAGGGGAAGAAGGCAATTGCATCCACCCCCTTCAATACACCCCTGTAAAAGAATAATTTATACATATTTTCATAAGCAACACTGATGCAACTTAAAATGTTTTATATTTCATGTAACGATTCTCCTACACTATATGTATCACAGTCATCCTCTTCTTAACTCTTGAATGTTTAGGTAGAGGTTAGAAATTTACCTTTTGATGCTTGAATACCACACATATTTCTGCTATATTGACTATAGTCATAGGCAACCAACACTATTCACAGAATGAAAGTTGTTCTACCATTGATCATCAGAGTCAGTAAATGTTACTCTAAACCTTGTCAAAACTAGTATCATTTGTCAGCTGAAATGACCACTTGTCACCCCTTTTTTTAATGTCAACTGAGATGACATGGGCAGCTGAGGCCCTAATCAAGGCCATCCCATTAATGCCTTTTTTGTCTTTTTCTGTTGGGGGTGAGGGGATGCTATTTCATGTGGTGGGGTGGCAACAGGAATGGATGAAGGCAGCAAGTATGAATATGTATATATATATATATATATATATATATATATATATATATATATATATATATATATATATATATTTATTTTATTATACTTTGTCGCTGTCTCCCGCGTTTGCGAGGTAGCGCAAGGAAACAGACGAAAGAAATGGCCCAACCCCCCCCATACACATGTATATACATACGTCCACACACGCAAATATACATACCTACACAGCTTTCCATGGCTTACCCCAGACGCTTCACATGCCTTGATTCAATCCACTGACAGCACGTCAACCCCGGTATACCACATCGCTCCAATTCACTCTATTCCTTGCCCTCCTTTCACCCTCCTGCATGTTCAGGCCCCGATCACACAAAATCTTTTTCACTCCATCTTTCCACCTCCAATTTGGTCTCCCTCTTCTCCTTGTTCCCTCCACCTCCGACACATATATCCTCTTGGTCAATCTTTCCTCACTCATCCTCTCCATGTGCCCAAACCACTTTAAAACACCCTCTTCTGCTCTCTCAACCACGCTCTTTTTATTTCCACACATCTCTCTTACCCTTACGTTACTCACTCGATCAAACCACCTCACACCACACATTGTCCTCAAACATCTCATTTCCAGCACATCCATCCTCCTGCGCACAACTCTATCCATAGCCGACGCCTCGCAACCATAAAACATTGTTGGAACCACTATTCCTTCAAACATACCCATTTTTGCTTTCCGAGATAATGTTCTCGACTTCCACACATTCTTCAAGGCCCCCAGAATTTTCGCCCCCTCCCCCACCCTATGATCCACTTCCGCTTTCATGGTTCCATCCGCTGCCAGATCCACTCCCAGATATCTAAAACACTTCACTTCCTCCAGTTTTTCTCCATTCAAACTCACCTCCCAATTGACTTGACCCTCAACCCTACTGTACCTAATAACCTTGCTCTTATTCACATTTACTCTCAACTTTCTTCTTTCACACACTTTACCAAACTCAGTCACCAGCTTCTGCAGTTTCTCACATGAATCAGCCACCAGCGCTGTATCATCAGCGAACAACAACTGACTCACTTCCCAAGCTCTCTCATCCACAACAGACGTCATACTTGCCCCTCTTTCCAAAACTCTTGCATTCACCTCCCTAACAACCCCATCCATAAACAAATTAAACAACCATGGAGACATCACACACCCCTGCCGCAAACCTACATTCACTGAGAACCAATCACTGTCCTCTCTTCCTACATGTACACATGCCTTACATCCTCGATAAAAACTTTTCACTGCTTCTAACAACTTGCCTCCCACACCATATATTCTTAATACCTTCCACAGAGCATCTCTATCAACTCTATCATGTGCCTTCTCCAGATCCATAAATGCTACATATGCATCCATTTGCTTTTCTAAGTATTTCTCACATACATTCTTCAAAGCAAACACCTGATCCACACATCCTCTACCACTTCTGAAACCACACTGCTCTTCCCCAGTCTGATGCTCTGTACATGCCTTCACCCTCTCAATCAATACCCTCCCATATAATATACACATTTATTTATTTATTTATTTTGCTTTGTCGCTGTCTCCCGCGTTTGCGAGGTAGCGCAAGGAAACAGACGAAAGAAATGGCCCAACCCACCCCCATACACAATGTATACACACACACGTCCACACACGCAAATATACATACCTATACATCTCAATGTACACATATATATACATACACAGACACATACATATATACCCATGCACACAATTCACACTGTCTGCCCCCATTCACTCCCATCGCCACCTCGCCACACATGGAATACCTTCCCCCCCCCCCCCCCCCCCCTCATGTGTGCGAGGTAGCACTAGGCAAAGACAACAAAGGCCCCATTCGTTCACACTCAGTCTCTAGCTGCCATGCAATAATGCCCGAAACCACAGCTCCCTTTCCACATCCAGGCCTCACACAACTTTCCATGGTTTACCCCAGACGCTTCACATGTTCTGATTCAATCCACTGACAGCACGTCAATCCCGGTATACCACATCGATCCAATTCAATCTATTCCTTGCCCTCCTTTCACCCTCCTGCATGTTCAGGCCCCGATCACACAAAATCTTTTTCACTCCATCTTTCCACCTCCAATTTGGTCTCCCACTTCTCGTTCCCTCCACCTCCAACACATATATCCTCTTGGTCAATCTTTCCTCACTCATTCTCTCCATGTGACCAAACCATTTCAAAACACCCTCTTCTGCTCTCTCAACCACGCTCTTTTTATTTCCACACATCTCTCTTACCTTTACATTACTTACTCGATCAAACCACCTCACACCACACATTGTCCTCAAACATCTCATTTCCAGCACATCCACCCTCCTGCGCACAACTCTATCCATAGCCCACGCCTCGCAACCATACAACATTGTTGGAACCACTATTCCTTCAAACATACCCATTTTTGCTTTCCGAGATAATGTTCTCGACTTCCACACTTTCTTCAAGGCCCCCAGAATTTTCGCCCCCTCCCCCACCCTATGATCCACTTCCGCTTCCATGGTTCCATCCGCTGCCAGATCCACTCCCAGATATCTAAAACACTTCACTTCCTCCAGTTTTTCTCCATTCAAACTCACCTCCCAATTGACTTGACCCTCAACCCTACTGTACCTAATAACCTTGCTCTTATTCACATTTACTCTTAACTTTCTTCTTTCACACACTTTACCAAACTCAGTCACCAGCTTCTGCAGTTTCTCACATGAATCAGCCACCAGCGCTGTATCATCAGCGAACAACAACTGACTCACTTCCCAAGCTCTCTCATCCACAACAGACGTCATACTTGCCCCTCTTTCCAAAACTCTTGCATTCACCTCCCTAACAACCCCATCCATAAACAAATTAAACAACCATGGAGACATCACACACCCCTGCCTCAAACTTACATTCACTGAGAACCAACCACTTTCCTCTCTTCCTACATGTACACATGCCTTACATCCTCGATAAAAACTTTTCACTGCTTCTAACAACTTGCATCCCACACCATATATTCTTAATACCTTCCACAGAGCATCTCTATCAACTCTATCATATGCCTTCTCCAGATCCATAAATGCTACATATGCATCCATTTGCTTTTCTAAGTATTTCTCACATACATTCTTCAAAGCAAACACCTGATCCACACATCCTCTACCACTTCTGAAATCATATATATTTTTTTTTTTTTTTTTTTTTTTATACTTTGTTGCTGTCTCCCGCGTTTGCGAGGTAGCGCAAGGAAACAGACGAAAGAAATGGCCCAACCCCCCCCCATACACATGTACATACACACGTCCACACACGGAAATATACATACCTACACAGCTTTCCATTGTTTACCCCGGACGCTTCACATGCCTTGATTCAATCCACTGACAGCACGTCAACCCCTGTATACCACATCGCTCCAATTCACTCTATTCCTTGCCCTCCTTTCACCCTCCTGCGTGTTCAGGCCCCGATCACACAAAATCCTTTTCACTCCATCTTTCCACCTCCAATTTGGTCTCCCTCTTCTCCTCGTTCCCTCCACCTCCGACACATATATCCTCTTGGTCAATCTTTCCTCACTCATTCTCTCCATGTGCCCAAACCATTTCAAAACACCCTCTTCTGCTCTCTCAACCACGCTCTTTTTATTTCCACACATCTCTCTTACCCTTACGTTACTTACTCGATCAAACCACCTCACACCACACATTGTCCTCAAACATCTCATTTCCAGCACATCCATCCTCCTGCGCACAACTCTATCCATAGCCCACGCCTCGCAACCATACAACATTGTTGGAACTACTATTCCTTCAAACATACCCATTTTTGCTTTCCGGGATAATGTTCTCGACTTCCACACATTTTTCAAGGCTCCCAGAATTTTGCCCCCTCCCCCACCCTATGATCCACTTCCGCTTCCATGGTTCCATCCGCTGACAGATCCACTCCCAGATATCTAAAACACTTCACTTCCTCCAGTTTTTCACCATTCAAACTCACCTCCCAATTGACTTGACCCTCAACCCTACTGTACCTAATAACCTTGCTCTTATTCACATTTACTCTTAACTTTCTTCTTCCACACACTTTACCAAACTCCGTCACCAGCTTCTGCAGTTTCTCACATGAATCCGCCACCAGCGCTGTATCATCAGCGAACAACAACTGACTCACTTCCCAAGCTCTCTCATCCCCAACAGACTTCATACTTGCCCCTCTTTCCAAGACTCTTGCATTTACCTCCCTAACAACCCCATCCATAAACAAATTAAACAACCATGGAGACATCACACACCCCTGCCGCAAACCTACATTCACTGAGAACCAATCACTTTCCTCTCTTCCTACACGTACACATGCCTTACATCCTCGATAAAAACTTTTCACTGCTTCTAACAACTTGCCTCCCACACCATATATTCTTAATACCTTCCACAGAGCATCTCTATCAACTCTATCATATGCCTTCTCCAGATCCATAAATGCTACATACAAATCCATTTGCTTTTCTAAGTATTTCTCACATACATTCTTCAAAGCAAACACCTGATCCACACATCCTCTACCACTTCTGAAACCACACTGCTCTTCCCCAATCTGATGCTCTGTACATGCCTTCACCCTCTCAATCAATACCCTCCCATATAATTTACCAGGAATACTCAACAAACTTATACCTCTGTAATTTGAGCACTCACTCTTATCCCCTTTGCCTTTGTACAATGGCACTATGCACGCATTCCGCCAATCCTCAGGCACCTCACCATGAGTCATACATACATTAAATAACCTTACCAACCAGTCAACAATACAGTCACCCCCTTTTTTAATAAATTCCACTGCAATACCATCCAAACCTGCTGCCTTGCCGGCTTTCATCTTCCGCAAAGCTTTTACTACCTCTTCTCTGTTTACCAAATCATTTTCCCTAACCCTCTCACTTTGCACACCACCTCGACCAAAACACCCTATATCTGCCACTCTGTCATCAGACACATTCAACAAACCTTCAAAATACTCATTCCATCTCCTTCTCACATCACCACTACTTGTTATCACCTCCCCATTTACGCCCTTCACTGAAGTTCCCATTTGCTCCCTTGTCTTACGCACCCTATTTACCTCCTTCCAGAACATCTTTTTATTCTCCCTAAAATTTACTGATAGTCTCTCACCCCAACTCTCATTTGCCCTTTTTTTTCACCTCTTGCACCTTTCTCTTGACCTCCTGTCTCTTTCTTTTATACTTCTCCCACTCAATTGCATTTTTTCCCTGCAAAAATCGTCCAAATGCCTCTCTCTTCTCTTTCACTAATACTCTTACTTCTTCATCCCACCACTCACTACCCTTTCTAAACAGCCCACCTCCCACTCTTCTCATGCCACAAGCATCTTTTGCGCAATCCATCACTGATTCCCTAAATACATCATATTCCTCCCCCACTCCCCTTACTTCCATTGTTCTCACCTTTTTCCATTCTGTACACAGTCTCTCCTGATACTTCTTCACACAGGTCTCCTTCCCAAGCTCACTTACTCTCACCACCTTCTTCACCCCAACATTCACTCTTCTTTTCTGAAGACCCATACTAATCTTCACCTTAGCCTCCACAAGATAATGATCAGAAATCCCTCCAGTTGCACCTCTCAGCACATTGACATCCAAAAGTCTCTCTTTCGCACGCCTGTCAATTAACACGTAATCCAATAACGCTCTCTGGCCATCTCTCCTACTTACATAAGTATACTTATGTATATCTCGCTTTTTAAACCAGGTATTCCCAATCATCAGTCCTTTTTCAGCACATAAATCTACAAGCTCTTCACCATTTCCATTTACAACACTGAACACCCCATGCATACCAATTATTCCCTCAACTGCCACATTACTCACCTTTGCATTCAAATCACCCATCACTATAACCCGGTCTCGTGCATCAATACCGCTAACACACTCATTTAGCTGCTCCCAAAACACTTGCCTCTCATGATCTTTCTTCTCATGCCCAGGTGCATATGCACCAATAATCACCCACCTCTCTCCATCAACTTTCAATTTTACCCATATTAATCGAGAATTTACTTTCTTACATTCTATCACATACTCCCACAACTCCTGTTTCAGGAGTATTGCTACTCCTTCCCTTGCTCTTGTCCTCTCACTAACCCCTGACTTCACTCCCCAGACATTTCCAAACCACTCTTCCCCTTTACCCTTGAGCTTCGTTTCACTCAGAGCCAAAACATCCAGGTTCCTTTCCTCAAACATACTACCTATCTCTCCTTTTTTCACATCTTGGTTACATCCACACACATTTAGGCACCCCACTCTGAGCCTTCGAGGAGGATGAGCACTCCCCGCGTGACTCCTTCTTCTGTTTCCCATTTTAGAAAGTTAATACAAGGAGGGGAGGATTTCCGGCCCCCCGCTCCCGTCCCCTCTAGTCGCTTTCTACGACACGCGAGGAATACGTGGGAAGTATTCTTTCACCCCTATCCCCAGGGATAATATACATATACACACACACACACACACACACACACACACACACACACACACACACACACACACACACATACATATATATACATATGAAAAATGTAAGAAACAATTTAGAAAACAAACTTTTAGCTTGAAATGAATGAAAAAATGAATATATATATATATTTATATTCATTTCACTTTGTTGCTGTCTCCTGCGTTAGCAAGGTAGCGCAAGGAAATAGACGAAAGAATGGCCCAACCCACCCATATACACGTGTTTATACATACACGTCCACACACGCAAATATACATACCTATACATCTCAACATATACATATATATGCACATGCAGACATATACATATATACACATGTACATAATTCATAGTCTGCTATTATTCATTCCCATCGCTACCCTGCCACACATGAAATAACAACCCTCTCCCCTCCGCATGTGCACAAGGTAGCGCTAGGAAAAGACAATAAGGCCACATTCGTTCACACTCAGTCTCTAGCTGTCATGTATAATGCACCGAAACCACAGCTCCCTTTCCACAGTATTCATTTATTTATTTATTTCATTTAATTGCTGTTTCTCGCATCAGTGAAGTAGCACCAAGAAATAGATGAAGAATGGTCCATCCACTTATATACAGAAATATATATACATAAATGCCCATACATGCACATTTACATATATACATTCATGTACATACACATACATATATACATTCATGTACATACACATACATATATACACATGTACACATTCATACTTGCTTGCCCTCGTCCATTCCTGGCACTAACCCGCCCCACAGGAAACAGCATCGGTACCCCCTGCTTCAGCAAGGTAGCGCCAGGAAAATAGACAGAAAAGGCCACATTGGTTCACACTCAGTCACTAGCTGTCATGTGTAATGCATCAAAACCATGGCTCCCTATCCACATCCAGGCCCCACAGACCTTTCCATGGTTTACCTCTGATGCTTCACATGCCCTGGTTTAGTCCATTGACAGCACTTCGCACTGGTATACCCCATCATTCCAGTTCACTCTATTCCTTGCATGCCTCTCAGCTTGACTCCTGTTTCCCTTTTTAGAAATTCAAAGACAGGGAGGAGAGGGTTTCCAGCCCCCTTTTGCTGCCTTCTATGACACACGGAATACGTGGGAGGTATTCTTTCTCCCTTATCCCCAGGGATAATATATATATATATATATATATATATATATATATATATATATATATATATATATATTATACTTTATATTTTGTCACTGTCTCCCACGTTAGCGAGGTAGCGCAAGGAAAACAGACGAAAGAATGACCTAACTCATCCACATACACATGTATATACATACATGCCCACACACGCACATATACATACCTATACATTTCAACATATACATACACAGACATATATACACATGTATATATTCTTACTTGCAATCTTCATCCATTTCCTTCGGCACCCTGACACACATGAAATGGCACCCCCATCCCCCTGCGCATGTGCGTGGTAGCTCTAGGAAAAGACAACAAAGGCCACATTCGTTCACATTAAGTCTCTAGCTGTCATGTGTAATGCACCGAAACCACAGCTCCCTATCCACATCCAGGCCCCACAAAACTTTCCATGGTTTACCCCAGACACTTCACATGCCCTGGTTCAATCCACTGACAGCATGTCGACCTCAGTATATTACATTGTTCCAGTTCACTCTATTCCTTGCATGCCTTTCATCCTCCTGTATGTTCAGGCCCCGATCACTCAAAATCTTTTTCACTCCATCCTTCCACTTCCAATTTGGTCTCCCACTTCTTGTTCCCTCCATCTCTGACACATATATCCTCTTTGTCAATCTTTCCTCACTCATTCTCTTCATGTGACCAAACCATTTCATTACTTACTTGATCAAACCACCTCACACTATATATTGTCTTCCAACATCTTTCTAATACTTCCACCCACCTCCACACAACCATATCTATAGCCCATGCCTCGCTACCATATAACATTGTTGGAACCACTATTCCTTCAAACATACCCATTTTTGCTATCCAAGATAATGTTCTTGCCTTCCACACATTCTTCAACGCTCCCAGAACCTTCGCCCCCTCCCCCACCCTGTGATGCACTTCTGCTTCCATGATTCCATCCGCTACCAAATCCACTCCCAGATATCTAAAACACTTTACTTCCTTCAGTTTTTCTCCATTTAAACTTACCTTCCAATTGACTTGTCCCTCAACCCTACTGATCCTAATAACCTTGCTCTTATTTACATTTACTCTCAGCTTTCTTCTTTCACGCACTTTACCAAACTCAGTCTCCAGCTTCTGCAGTTTCTCACCCGAATCAGCCACCAGCGCTGTATCATCAGCAAACAACAACTGACTCACTTCCCAAGCCCTCTCATCCACAACAGACTGCATACTTGCCCCTGTTTCCAAAACTCTTGCATTCACCTCCCTAACAACCCCATCCATAAACAAATTAAACAACCATGGAGACATTACACACCCCTGCCAAAAACCGACATTCACTAGGGGTGACTGTGTTGTTGACTAGTTGGTAAGGATATTTAATGTGTGTATGACTCATGGAGAGGTGCCTGAGGATTGGCGGAATGCATGCATAGTGTCATTGTACAAAGGCAAAGGGGCTAAAGGTGAGTGCTCAAATTATATGGGAGGGTATTGATTGAGAGGGTGAAGGCATGTACTGAGCATCAATTGGGGAAGAGCAGTGTGGTTTCAGAAGTGGTAGAGGATGTGTGGATCAGGTGTTTGCTTTGAAAAATGTTTGTGATTAATACTTAGAAAAGCAAATGGATTTGTATGTAGCATTTATGGATCTGGAGAAGGCATATAATAGAGTTGATAGAGATGCTCTATGGAAGGTATTAAGAATATATGGGGTGGGAGGCAAGTTGTTAGAGGCAGTGAAAAGTTTTTATCGAGGATGTAAGGCATGTGTACGAGTAGGAAGAGAGGAAAGTGATTGGTTCTCAGTGAATGTCGGTTCGCGGCAGGGGTGCGTGATGTCTCCATGGTTGTTTGATTTATTTATGGATGGGTTTGTTAGGGAGGTGAATGCAAGAGTTTTGGAGAGAGGGGCAAGTATGCAGTCTTTTGTGGATGAGAGAGCTTGGGAAGTGAGTCAGTTGTTGTTCGCTGATGATACAGTACTGGTGGCTGATTCGGGTGAGAAACTGCATAAACTGGTGACTGAGTTTGGTAAAATGTGTGAAAGAAGAAAGCTGAGAGTAAATGTGAATAAGAGCAAGGATATTAGATACAATAGGGTTGAGGGACAAGTCAATTGGGAGGAAAGTTTGAATGGAGAAAAACTGGAGGAAGTGAAGTGTTTTAGATATCTGGGAGTGGATTTGGCAACGGATGGAACCATGGAAGCGGAAGTGAGTCACAGGGTGGTTCCAACAATGACATATGGTTGCGAGGCATGGGCTATAGATAGGGTTGTGCGGAGGAGGGTGGATGTGTTGGAAATGAGATGTTGAGGAAAATATGTGGTGTGAGATGGTTTGATCGAGTAAGTAATGAAAAGGTAAGAGAGATGTGTGGTAATAAGCAGAGTGTAGTTGAGAGAGCAGAAGAGAGTGTTTTGAAATGGTTTGGTCACATGGAGAGAATGAGTGAGGAAAGATTGACCAAGAGGATATATGTGTTGGAGGTGGAGGGAACGAGGAGAAGTGGGAGACCAAATTGGAGGTGGAAAGATGGAGTGAAAAAGATTTTGTGTGATCGGGGCCTGAACATGCAGGAGGGTGAAAGGAGGGCAAGGAATAGAGTGAATTGGATCGATGTGGTATACCGGGGTTGACGTGCTGTCAGTAGATTGAATCAGGGCATGTGAAGCGTCTGGGGTAAACCATGGAAAGTTGTGTGGGGCCTGGATGTGGAAAGGGAGCTGTGGTTTCGGGCATTATTGCGTGGCAGCTAGAGACTGAGTGTGAACGAATGGGGCCTTTGTTGTCTTTTCCTAGTGCTACCTCGCACACATGAGGGGGGAGGGGGATGGTATTCCATGTGTGGCGATGTGGCGATGGGAGTGAATGGGGGCAGACAGTGTGAATTGTGTGCATGGGTATATATGTATGTCTGTGTATGTATATATATATGTGTACATTGAGATGTATAGGTATGTATATTTGCGTGTGTGGACGTGTGTGTGTGTATACATTGTGTATGGGGGTGGGTTGGGCCATTTCTTTCGTCTGTTTCCTTGCGCTACCTCGCAAACGCGGGAGACCGATAAAGCAAAATAAATAAAATAAAATATATACCCTGCATGATCCAGGTTCCCATTTTATCGACCAACCCCTAGGGTTGGATGAACAGCTGGGTGGATTGCGGAGTGAGTGCCACAACCAGGATTTGAGCCTGGGCAGCCTGTGAATGCATCACTGCTAAACGAGTCCATCTGCTAAGATTTCTTTAATCTCTTGCACTTTTTGTTGTTCCTGGTCTGCTTCTAGTCTTACATTGGATTGTTGCACAAATGTCCTCTGATTTGGGGTGTCTTATCACTGTTTGGTTGAAGAAAAGTACCATCAAAGTAAGTAGTTTCAGCTTTCTGATCTAGTTCATTCACCTGAATGATAGAAATTTATTGTCTTGTGACAAACAGATATCAATAACAGCCAGTATGGATTTCCTTAAAAATGAATGTACGAAGCTCAAGCTGTTTATGACTGAAAATGCCTTACAAGAATCAAAGCATATCTTTATCTCTTAAACAGCTCTACTGAATTTTGTGGCTGCCTTGCTGTGAACAAATATGTCCATAACATTTTTAAATTACCTTTTGGGCAAACCAGGAAAAATACAGTAGAGCTGAATTTTGTGGCTGTCTTGCTGTGGACAAATATGTCCATAACATTTTTAAATTACCTTGTGGGCAAATCTGGAAAGATACAGTATAAAGTATGTACTTACATATTGGTGGTACTAACTGGTTCATACAGTAATTTTCACTGCTGAGTGCTCTTGGAGTGCTACCTTTAGCATGCCTGCTGTGTGAAAGTAAGGTATAGTAACTGGTGTGTAACTCTTCTTGCACTCTGTAATAATGTTAAGAGTAACACTATTAGACAAACACCTGAGGTGTGCGGTCACTTTTATTTTTTTTGATAATTTTGGAGCCTCGCTGCCCCTAGAAACACTGCGCTGGAGTTGCTCTATGCCAGTGACCTGCCATGGGAGAGGCAAAAAAGGCTAAGAATCGGCACTGAGTCTACCAATTATGCCAAGGGTTAAGAGGCGAGCGATTGAGGGTGATGGTGCTAAATGTAAATGGGATGACTGGTGAGAGTAAAAGAAGGGAGATTGTGGAGGGTTTAAAAGTTTTAGCTTGGATGTGCTAGGGAATGTGAAGTGAAAATGGAAATGATGAATGTAAGTTATGGGAGGGCATGGAAGGAGGACTTGTATGGACAGGAATGAGTGAAAATTATCAAGAAAGAGGAAAAGAAGGATGTGCAATTCTGCTACAACGAAGAGTATGGGAAGGTGTTACAGGGCATGGATGGAATGAGTCAATAATAGGAATCAATAATAGAAATGTACCAGTGGAAGTTCAGCAAAGGAGGGAAGAATACTATGCAATTTCATGTGTGTCGGGGTGGCGACGGAATGGATGAAGGCAGCAAGTATGAATATGTACATGTGTATATATGTATATGTCTGTGTATGTATGTGTATATGATGAAATGTATAGGTATGCATATGGGCATTTATGTATATACATGTGTATGTGGGTGGGTTGGGCCATTCTTTCATCTGTTTCACTGCCTCGCTAATGAGGGAGATGGCGATTAAGTATAACAAAATAAAAATAAAGAACATATATATAAATGTGAATAAGAGCAAGGTTATTAGGTAGAGTAGGGTTGAGGGTCAAGTCAATTGGGAGGTAAGTTTGAATGGAGAAAAACAGGAGGAAGTAAAGTGTTTTAGATATCTGGGAGTGGATCTGGCAGCGGATGGAACCATGGAAGCGGAAGTGGATCATAGGGTGGGGGAGGGGGCGAAAATCCTGGGAGCCTTGAAGAATGTGTGGAAGTCGAGAACATTATCTCGGAAAGCAAAAATGGGTATGTTTGAAGGAATAGTGATTCCAACAATGTTGTATGGTTGCGAGGCGTGGGCTATGCATAGAGTTGTGCGCAGGAGGGTGGATGTGCTGGAAATGAGATGTTTGAGGACAATGTGTGGTGTGAGGTGGTTTGATCGAGTAAGTAACGTAAGGGTAAGAGAGATGTGTGGAAATAAAAAGAGCGTGGTTGAGAGAGCAGAAATGGGCGTTTTGAAATGGTTTGGGCACATGGAGAGAATGAGTGAGGAAAGATTGACCAAGAGGATATATGTGTCGGAGGTGGAGGGAACGAGGAGAAGTGGGAGACCAAATTGGAGGTGGAAAGATGGAGTGAAAAAGATTTTGTGTGATCGGGGCCTGAACATGCAGGAGGGTGAAAGGAGGGCAAGGAATAGAGTGAATTGGATCGATGTGATATACCGGGGTTGACGTGCTGTCAGTGAATTGAATCAGGGCATATGAAGCGTCTGGGGTAAACCATGGAAAGCTGTGTAGGTATGTATATTTGCGTGTGTGGACGTGTATGTATATACATGTGTATGGGGGTGGGTTGGGCCACTTCTTTCGTCTGTTTCCTTGCGCTACCTCGCAAACACGGGAGACAGCGACAAAGCAAAAAAATATATATATATATATATATTTTTTTTTTTTTTTTTTTATACTTTGTCGCTGTCTCCCGCGTATTGCGAGGTAGCGCAAGGAAACAGACGAAAGAAATGGCCCAACCCCCCCCATACACATGTACATACACACGTCCACACACACAAATATACATACCTACACAGCTTTCCATGGTTTACCCCGGACGCTTCACATGCCTTGATTCAATCCACTGACAGCACGTCAACCCCTGTATACCACATCGCTCCAATTCACTCTATTCCTTGCCCTCCTTTCACCCTCCTGCATGTTCAGGCCCCGATCACACAAAATCTTTTTCACTCCATCTTTCCACCTCCAATTTGGTCTCCCTCTTCTCCTCGTTCCCTCCACCTCCGACACATATATCCTCTTGGTCAATCTTTCCTCACTCATTCTCTCCATGTGCCCAAACCATTTTATATATATATATATTATCCCTGGGGATAGGGGAGAAAGAATACTTCCCACGTATTCCCTGCGTGTCGTAGAAGGCGACTAAAAGGGGAGGGAGCGGGGGGCTGGAAATCTTCCCCTCTCGTCTTTTTTTTAATTTTCCAAAACAAGGAACAGAGAAGGGGGCCAGGTGAGGATATGCCCTCCAAGGCCCAGTCTTCTGTTCTTAACGCTACCTCGCTAACGCGGGAAATGGCGAATAGTTTGAAAGAAAGAAGAAATATATATATATATATATATATATATATATATATATATATATATATATATATATATATATATATATATATTCAAACTCACCTCCCAATTGACTTGACCCTCAACCCTACTGTACCTAATAACCTTGCTCTTATTCACATTTACTCTTAACTTTCTTCTTTCACACACTTTACCAAACTCAGTCACCAGCTTCTGCAGTTTCTCACATGAATCAGCCACCAGCGCTGTATCATCAGCGAACAACAACTGACTCACTTCCCAAGCTCTCTCATCCCCAAACTTCATCCTTGCCCCTCTTTCCAACACTCTTGCATTCACCTCCCTAACAACCCCATCCATAAACAAATTAAACAACCATGGAGACATCACACACCCCTGCCGCAAACCTACATTCACTGAGAACCAATCACTTTCCTCTCTTCCTACACGTACACATGCCTTACATCCTCGATAAAAACTTTTCACTGCTTCTAACAACTTGCCTCCCACACCATATATTCTTAATACCTTCCACAGAGCATCTCTATCAACTCTATCATATGCCTTCTCCAGATCCATAAATGCTACATACAAATCCATTTGCTTTTCTAAGTATTTCTCACATACATTCTTCAAAGCAAACACCTGATCCACACTCCCTCTACCACTTCTGAAACCACACTGCTCTTCCCCAATCTGATGCTCTGTACATGCCTTCACCCTCTCAATCAATACCCTCCCATACAATTTGCCAGGAATACTCAACTGGAGGAAGTGAAGTGTTTTAGATATCTGGGAGTGGATCTGGCAGCGGATGGAAACATGGAAGCGGAAGTGGATCATAGGGTGGGGGAGGGGGCGAAAATTCTGGGAGCCTTGAAGAATGTGTGGAAGTCGAGAACATTATCTCGGAAAGCAAAAATGGGTATGTTTGAAGGAACAGTGGTTCCAACAATGTTGTATGGTTGCGAGGCGTGGACTATGGATAGAGTTGTGCGCAGGAGGATGGATGTGCTGGAAATGAGATGTTTGAGATCAATGTGTGGTGTGAGGTGGTTTGATCGAGTAAGTAACGTAAGGGTACGAGAGATGTGTGGAAATAAAAAGAGCGTGGTTGAGAGAGCAGAAGAGGGTGTTTTGAAATGGTTTGGTCACATGGAGAGAATGAGTGAGGAAAGATTGACCAAGAGGATATATGTGTCGGAGGTGGAGGGAACGAGGAGAAGAGGGAGACCAAATTGGAGGTGGAAAGATGGAGTGAAAAAGATTTTGTGTGACCGGGGCCTGAACATGCAGGAGGGTGAAAGGAGGGCAAAGAATAGAGTGAATTGCAGCGATGTGGTATACCGGGGTTGACGTGCTGTCAGTGGATTGAATCAAGGCATGTGTATGGGGGTGGGTTGGGCCATTTCTTTCGTCTGTTTCCTTGCGCTACCTCGCAAACGCGGGAGACAGCGACAAAGCAAAAAAAAAAAAAAATATATATATATATATATTTATATATATATATATATATATATATATGGGTATATATGTATGTGTCTGTGTGTGTATATATATATATGTGTACATTGAGATGTATAGGTATGTATATTTGCGTGTGTGGACGTGTATGTATATACATGTGTATGGGGGTGGGTTGGGCCATTTCTTTCGTCTGTTTCCTTGCGCTACCTCGCAAACGCGGGAGACAGCAACAAAGCAAAATAAAAATAAAAAATAATCCCTGGGGATAGGGGAGAAAGAATACTTCCCACGTATTCCCTGCATGTCGTAGAAGGCGACTAAAAGGGGAGGGAGCGGGGGGCTGGAAATCCTCCCCTCTCGTTTTTTTTTTTTTTTTCCAAAAAGAAGGAACAGAGGGGGCCAGTTGAGGATATTCCAAAAAAGGCCCAGTCCTCTGTTCTTAGCGCTACCTCGCTAACGCGGGAAATGGCGAATAGTTTAAAAGAAAGAAAAGATATATATATATATATATATATATATATATATATATATATATATATATATATATATATATATTATCCCTGGGGATAGGGGAGAAAGAATACTTCCCACGTATTCCCTGCATGTCGTAGAAGGCGACTAAAAGGGGAGGGAGCGGGGGGCTGGAAATCCTCCCTTCTCATTATTTTTTTTTAATTTTCCAAAAGGAACAGAGAACGGGGCCAGGTAAGGATATTCCCTCAAAGGCCCATTCCTCTGTTCTTAACGCTACCTCGCTAATGCGGGAAATGGCGAATAGTTTAAAAAAAAAAAAAAAAAAAAAAAAAATATATATATATATATATATATATATATATATATATTTTTTATTCATTCATTCCCTGGGATAGGGGATTAAGAATACTTCCCACATATTCCCTGTGTGTCGTAGAAGGTGACTTAAAGGGGAGGGAGCGGGGGGCTGGAAATCCTCCCCTCTCGTTTTTTTTAATTTTCCAAAAGAAGGAACAGAGTGGGGCCAGGTGAGGATATTCCAAAAAAGGCCCAGTCCTCTGTTCTTAATGCTACCTTGCTAACGTGGGAAATGGCGAATAGTTTAAAAGAAAAGATTTATTCATTCATTTCATTTTGCTTTGTCGCTGTCTCCCGCGTTAGCGAGGTAGTGCAAGGAAACAGACGAACGAATGGCCCAACCCACCCACATACACATGTATATACATACACGTCCACACACGCAAATATACATACCTATCCATCTCAACGTATACATATATATACACACATAGACATATACATATATACACATGTACATAATTCATACTGTCTGCCTTTATTCATTCCCATTGCCACCCCGCCACACATGAAATAACAACCCCCTCCTCCTCGTGTGTGAGGTACCGCTAGGAAGACAACAAAGGCCCCATTCGTTCACACTGTCTCTAGCTGTCATGTAATAATGCACCGAAACTACAGGTCCCTTTCCACATCCAGGCCCCACAGAACTTTCCATGGTTTACCCCAGACGCATCACATGCCCTGGTTCAATCCATTGACAGCACGTCGATCCTGGTATACCACATCATTCCAATTCACTCTATTCCTTGCACGCCTTTCACCCTCCTGCATGTTCAGGTCCCAGTCACTCAAAATCTTTTTCACTCCATCTTTCCACCTCCAATTTGGTCTCCCACTTCTCCTCGTTCCCTCCACCTCTGACACATATATCCTCTTTGTCAATCTTTCCTCACTCATTCTCTCCATGTGACCAAACCATTTCAAAACACCCTCTTCTGCTCTCTCAACCACACTCTTTTTATTACCACACATGTCTCTTACCCTATTATTACTTACTCGATCAAACCACCTCACACCACATATTGTCCTCAAACATCTCATTCCCAGCACATCCACCCTCCTCCGCACAACTCTATCCATAGCCCACGCCTTGCAACCATACAACATTGTTGGAACCACTATTCCTTCAAACATACCCATTTTTGCTTTCCGAGATAATGTTCTCGACTTCCACACATTCTTCAAGGCTCCCAGAATTTTCGCCCCCTCCCCCACCCTATGATTCACTTCCGCTTCCATGGTTCCAACCGCTGCCAAATCCACTCCCAGATATCTAAAACACTTCACTTCCTCCAGTTTTTCTCCATTCAAACTTACCTCCCAATTGACTTGACCCTCAACCCTACTGTACCTAATAACCTTGCTCTTATTCACATTTACTCTCAACTTTCTTCTTTCACACACTTTACCAAACTCAGTCACCAGCTTCTGCAGTTTCTCACATGAATCAGCCACCAGCGCTGTATCATCAGCGAACAACAACTGACTCACTTCCCAAGCTCTCTCATCCAGAACAGACTGCATACTTGCCCCTATTTCCAAAACCCTTGCATTCACCTCCCTAACAACCCCATCCATAAACAAATTAAACAACCATGGAGACATCACACACCCCTGCCGCAAACCTACATTCACTGAGAACCAATCACTTTCCTCTCTTCCTACTCGTACACATGCCTTACATCCTCGATAAAAACTTTTCACTGCTTCTAACAACTTGCCTTCCACACCATATATTCTTAATACCTCCCACAGAGCATCTCTATCAACTCTATATCATATGCCTTCTCCAGATCCATAAATGTTGCATACAAGTCCATTTGCTTTTCTAAGTATTTCTCACATACATTCTTCTAAGCAAACACCTGATCCACACACCTCTACCACTTCTGAAACCACATATATTTTTATTTGTATATATTTATATTCATTCATTATACTTTGTTGCTGTAATTTGTGTGTGTGTCATCCCTGGGGATAGGGGAGAAAGAATACTTCCTATGTATTCCCTGTGTGTCACAGAAGGTGCCTAAAAGGGGAGGGAGCAGGGGGCTGGAAATCCTCCCCTCCCATTTTACTTTTTCCAAAAGAAGGAACAGAAGGGGCAAGAGAGGATGTTTCCTCTGAGGCTCGGTCCTCTGTTCTTAACGCTACCTTGCTAATGCAGGAAATGGCGAATGTGTGGAAAAAAAATATGTGTGTGTGTGTGTGTGTATACCAGTGGATGAACCATTCTTTGTTTGTTTTCTAGCACTACCTTGCTGATGTAGGAAACAGCGATTATGTATAATAAAGTAATATATATATTATTGTTGAATATGTTTGATGACACAGTGGCAGATATAGGTTGTTTTGGTTAGGGTGGTGTGCGAAGTGAAAGGGTCAGGGAGAATGGTTTGCTAAATAAAGAGGTAGTGAAAGCTTTGTGGAAGATGAAAGCCGGCAAGGTGGCAGGTTTGGATGGTATTGCAGTGGAATTTATTGAAAAAGGGGTGACTGTGTTGTTGATTGGTTGGTTAGGATCACGGTGAAGTGCCTGAGGATTGGTGGAATGCATGCATAGTTCCCACCCCCAAATGTGAGAAACCCTGGTACCATAACAGTAACACACAAAAATGTTTCCTCTTCCTCATATTAAACTGAAACTCTCTGAATAAAAGACTTTGAACACTGCTTCATTTTATTGCAGTAGTTTACGAAACACTACTGTTAAACAGAATGCAATTTTTTTCTTCAAGATATTATTTTTTTCTAACTTTCTCTACAAAAATCATTTTCTTTTATCACTGTTGTGCTGTGACTAATAATTCTGTGCAACCTTATAACTCATTTATTTAGAAACATTACCGAAATATAACAAATATATGATTAAAGTAGATGTTATCAACATGAAGAATTGTAATAATAGTAACACTGAAATTTATCCCAAATTTACTCTAAGATAGTCTTCAACATGGGCCTTTTTGGCAAGGCAAAATTAATCTCCAATCCTGCATAATAAAACAACCAGTGCCATAAGATCAGACAAAAAATTATATCCATCTTTTATAGAAAAGAAAAATAAACATATATATATAAATAGAATCACTGGTCCATTAACAAAGCCTGAGAACCATTTGGAAATGTGCGATTGTCCCAGAGCTGAAGCTGTACTTCACAGCCACATGTAGTTGAGTTTCACAAGCTGTACTATTCAACATTTACAGCTGCCTACATCTTATCAAAATTCCTTACAAAAAAGGCAAATGAATGATGGATATGTAAGAACATTAAATAACACAATCTAAACCAGAATACCTAATAAAACTTTTACATACTTGGCAAACTGTTTCTTTCTTTTTTTATAGCAGACAGGACAAGATACACCAACAAATTCATTACTAAGACCTATGGCATATTTTTATTTCCAAGGTCATGGTATCTGCAAGTTTAGATCACAATAAATAGCAAGGTATATCAGTAAGCTATGAACTAATCCCATATAATACACAATTATTTTCAACATCATGGTTAATGAACTTTCACTATGTAGGTCCAGAAAGGTTATAAAATATGAAGCATTTTAGGTATAAATTACAAAACCACTACTTGTGAGTTATATTAACTTAATTACATTATTCCCATGAAGATGAAGATGGTCATCAATACATTTGTCCCTATAATTGTAGTTCCCTTCGTTGCCTCTTAGCTAACTTAATATGTAATGATTTCAATAAGACTAACAAAAGTCCTAAAATCAGATGCTCTAATGTTCTGCATCTGAAGATAAAATGCACTGGACGGAATTCATGAACACGTACCAACTTTAACATAAGCATAGGACTGAATAGTCTCACTTCCTAGAACACATACAGATCCCAGTATCAGAAATATTTGAAATACTTCTTATTCAAAATACATAATTTTATCCCTTACAATACATAATACTTCCAATCTTAATAGTATCTGAATAATGCATCTGCTGAAAAGATTGACTCCAGCAGCCAAATCTCTTGTACCTTAGAAATGATGCAGTTTAAAGCCAGTAAGACCTAAGTATATAACAAAAAAGCATGTAAGCAAGATATTCACCAATCTTTGCTTCTATGTAAATGAGCTTGCTTTCCATGGACAAGCAGAGGAAAGGCCCACTCATAACATAAAACCAAGTAAACATCCCTTTACTGGATAGTCTTGATGACAAATTTTTCACATCCCTTTACTGGATAACCTTGATGACAAATTTTGCAACTTATTCAAAATCTCTTCTCAAAAACAGTTAACTGATACAGTGAAGTTCTGGTCATACCAACACTTTATCATGCTGTAGCTGAATATGAGTCTGTTTAACAAACATTCTCTGTGATGCCATAGGTCTAAAACTATGAACCCAGGAGCACTGAGAAAACAGCTGGTGACACTGGACAAGTGCCCCTTTTATCTAAAATGCATATGGTTAAGGGCCACAGCATCTACTTATTCTTGTCTGTGGTGTAAATAAGATAAAGTATCAGAAAAGTTTAGAAAGTGCTCCATCTTTTCAAGACAAGAATACCAGCAATAAATGTCTCAATGCAATATGTAAAGTCATCATTCAATTACTTAACTTACTATAAACAAATCAAAACAATATCAAAGTTTTTTTTCTATGAGCTTATAACACTGATCGTACATCACAGCATCTCAAGGTAATGCAAGAGGCAGAATCTGTTCAAGTATTATGACCAAGTGTATCCAACAACACTATTCACTCAGCATCTTTTTACCTTGAGGTTAATTTCTTATGAGGCTGATGAAACATGAAAAAGTAAATTGGACCACTTAATTAGGTATATGTAATATTCCAGATAGATTTAAGTAAACAACAATCTACAACACAGGGCATGTTCTGGTGTTTCTTATCTTTTACTGTCTTTCTGTATGTTGACTGAACATTCTTTTATCAACATGGAGTAATTATTTCTTATCTATGAATAAAATTTCAAATCCACTGTTAGTAATGGCACAACTACACTAAAAATATTTCATCAATAACATATCAATCCAGACTGAATTAATTTAAAATAATACCGGTAATAAAGAATGAATAAGTTTACTTCCACGTGAATTTCATGTTAATGTTTTTGCCCATTGTTAGCTTCTGTACCCAACAGCATCTCTTGAGAATGAAAAAAAAAATGTATATATATATATATATATATATATATATAGATTAAAAATGATCAATTACTTGCTCCTTGCCTTCAAAAAATCCAAAATGTTACCTGACCACTTGTATTTACACCATTCAGTAAGGTGCAGGATTGGTAAGATGTTCCTGCTTTTACTTGTGTGAGACGAAAAGAATCAAAAGCCCTATAAAAGAAAGGGAAGAGAAAGGAAAAAACTGTAAAACAGTAAGGCCCAAAAATAGGGGCAATAGCATATGATAAGATACACTGGAACACTGCTTAGTGCTCAAAATGCTCCAACGACTGAAACTTTCAGATGTAAATGAATACCTCTCAAATTATGCCACTATGCCTTGAAAACATGGCAACTATGTAACAACTGAAATCTACAAATTGGGTAGTCATCAGATACTCTACAGGATGAAGCTGTACAGTTGTGGGGTTTCTGTACCCTTCTTGCTTTGTCTTGCATTTTCAACATTATAAACTGATTTCTAAATGTCTTTCATCAGTTTTGCCATGCTCATACTCCAATCTTACTTTTCCTTGATAATCAATTTCCGATACACATGTCTTCACAATGACGTGCCCAGTTGAGAATTCCCCATCGGACAGACAGGACAAAATACTGGCACCCCTTCTTAACTCTGAGCCTGTTGCTACTACCACTTACCTAAAGGCCTCATCATAATAGGTAGTTTTTCTCAAGCACTCAGCCCTCTTCTGTTATTTAGCACAGCTGTGTATCCTGATGATACTCTAAAGATAAGAGCATGAGAATTCTGAGTCATGACACAACAGTCCTCTAATAATGTCATAACCAGGGAGCAAGGTGTAATGCAAAAGTACCCAATCCCTAAAGTTGGCATAATAACATTCCTTCTCCATGAGTGCTCTTCCATATGCCTATGTGTACAATCTGACAATGCGCCATGAGGAAAGCATGTTGAGTCTTCACAAGTTTAGGTAATAGACATCTATTCAGTGTCCATTCTCAATAATATGATTGTGGCGGGCCCATAATTAGGCTGAGGTTAACCAAGGTGAACCTTCCCTCCCAAAACCCAAGTTAACAATGACAATGGCAGTAGTTTCCCAAAAGGTGGATTGTGATGTGCTTCCTCAAGACCTCAAAGAATTGGACTTGATATGAAGTAAAGACCATGGGGATGTGACAGATGGTACACCTCTGCTGCCTCTCTTGTGGGCTAACACAACACTGATTAGCTTGAGGTTGTGTGAAATGGTGAAGATGACAAATAAGTTTGTCCGAGAGGCAACTTCAGGTATCTGTCTGGTCCAAGTTGTCTGCAGCTTTCTCTACAGCCTATTAGGTGATAATCACTTCCCCAAAAGTGTCTCCTACTTTGTTCTCAGATTGGGCACAAGACCAAAAACATATCTGTCAGCTTATCTCTAGCTTGAAAGAGTACTATACACCCTCACATACAGCTTTTGTGGCATCTTACACATGATTACTCAGTCACTGTTTATCTGGTTGTTTATACGGCCCCATAGCAGAGGGAACCATGCCATGCTGTCAACAGAGTGAAAACAATTTGATGTTTCCTGGTATTGCAATCAGAGATTAAGCTTCATCCTCATCCCATATCTTATTCTGAGAGGCACAGATTTCTACATCAGCATCTCAAGCTTCATTGCAGACATACGATATGGTTGTACTGGCCCAATGAAGGACTAGTCTCCTCATCCACAACAGGAAGGCCCTGTTTCTGGGGTAAACCTTTCAGTCCCTGTCCATCATGCCAGTGTGTGCCTTGTCACTCTGTTAACCTGGTTGTGGAGAGGTAGTCAACTATGTTCCATGTTTGTCTATTTCAGGGAGGTCAGCCAGGATTTCCTTCCAGCTGGTGTCCTCATCTGCCACTGGATGGGAAATGGGGCTCCTCCCTAGGATTTTTCTTAAGGACACGAGTGCTTGGGAAGTTAAAGGCCCTGGGCATGAACATCTCTTGCTGTAGTGGACTAGCAGGATGGGGAATACAGTTTCCAAGAAAGCAGAAACAGAACTTGTTAAACTTAAGTGTAATCGCCAAAGGACCTTATCTATCATCAATGATGACAATTAACTTCAATCTACTGTCAGCAAAGATGATAACAGATTTATTGTTTTCAATTATCTACGACATCAACCTCAGGAGCCATTAATGGCAAAAAGATGACAGTCACTCTGAGATACTCACACTGCCTTTTTTAACCGAAGGTTGTTAAAAAAAATAATCCCTTTCAGTGTGACTTAAAAGATCCAAGTTTTATATCAGTTATTTTCTAATAATACAGCTATAAAACAACCGAATAATAGGTTGACAAGAATGCCTGAGAGTTGGACATGATATGGAATACCATAGTACACCTCAGTCTCTCATAGTAAGAAAAGTACCCAAGAAGCCTTCATAACAGTATGGCCAAATTGCCAACCAAATCACTCATATAGCTATCTTGAGACTCAGAAAGGTTTGGATTATATTCTGAGCAAAGCTCACCTAAAGGGCATGAACTGTGTAATCAACCTGCATATCACTTTGCCTAGTTTTACTCCAACAAAAAATAAAATCTACTTGCTAACATTGAGTTCTATTAATATAATGAAAAAGATTGTAAACCACAGAACAAAACTGAAACATCTGTCAACAATACAATGAAAAGCACATGAATAATATTCCATAACAAATCAGATTTTTCAGGACCAGGTTTCCCTCAGATCATCTAGCTCAGTACTAGGTCCTAACATGAAGCTGCCTTTTATGAAATGCTGCTTGTTCTATCTTAGTACATATATCCATGGATTTAATGGTTATAGACTGGTAAAATGATCATTACATCAGAATCTACACCATACATGTCATACATTTATCATGAAGTCTGATCCTCTACAAGCACTTAGGCACTATGGTTTATGTACCCTCTGAGTGAGACAAGACTCTAAAATCCTAAGGCAAGTACAATTCCTTGGACTCATCCATATGTAAATATAGTTTATACATTCAAAAATGAAATACTTTAGACAAAGCTGTACTATGTCTGGTGAAGGTCATACTGACTTTAGATCAAATCAAGGGAATACTTCTCGACAATAAAAAGAAAAAAAAACAGTGCTAGATGCAACATATAGTGTGCTCATCTTAATATCTGGGTGGCTACCCTAGATCAACAGGATGTCTCAAAATAATTTCTTAAATGAAACAAGAACACTAAGACTTAAAGCAGGTAATTGCTCATTCCCAAGTGAAATTATATTCTTTAGCCAGATCTCACTTTTCAAGAGAACTGTCAGGACAAGGGGCTATACAACAGGAAAGTTCAAACACAATCAATGGGACAAAAATCACACCATATTTTCCAATCCAGACAACATAGCTAGTTTGAAAGTATATATGCTGGGATATGGCAGCCTTATGATAGGGAAATATCAAGCCTTCTTTATGTGATGACTATTCCTAAGTGCATTTCCATTCAGTCAAGCATAGGCACCTTGGCTAAGTCACTAAATACCATGTTGTCAGCCACTTGTTGAGTGCTGGTATTGCCAAAATAATCTTTTGTTGAAACTACTCTAATATACTGATACAACTATTTCTTTTAATAATTTACGCAATTATTAGGACATCTCAAACTAAGCATAATTCTACAATTAATTAGATCACAGTGTAACTTGTCCTTCTTTCAGAAAATCAGTTCTTAATAGATAAATAAGTTTAGTATCTTCCCTATGAAGACATATCTCTATGTTTCATTATTATGTCAGCCTGACAGTTATCACTATCCCAATTCATCTCAAAATTCATGTTTCAATCACATGACATGATACAAATGCTATGGCATGTGTAAAGAAAGTAATATAACATCCATTATCCATGTCAAAGATATACTTCTCCCTTGTTATAACAAATGATTCCAATGAGAAAATTATCAAAATATTGTAATATACATGACTATGAACTGGAGAGTACCAAGATTTACACAAATTAATACAGTCTATTATCCGAGCCATATTTCTCATTCATTGTACTGGCCATCCCACCCTAATGGGGAACAGGTAATCTTCTAATGAAAGATACATAGTTTATATTTCCATTTCCTCCAACACATAACTGGATAACTATGATATGAGTAAATGCACTAGAACTTCAGAAGAAAGCATAAAGATTTCAAGAACAACGATGAAACCCTGCACATATATCAGTCATATCAAAGAAATGAATGAATCATCTGTAGCTGGCATAGATATACAAAACAAGAAGGGCATTCCACTTGTAGACATGTGATTACAACATCAATAGCCAAACTTAATCTTTTCAATATCTTGTGATAGATTTTGCAATCAAAATGCTAATCCATATGGTTAACTATATACTTATATTCTGGGAATACAGCAAAAATTTACCTACCACATAACAGTTTCATATCAATAATGCAAAGTAGTTTTTCATAATTTTAGATCACACATACATTTATAGAGACTAGAGTTATAAATGTGAAAAAGGTTATCATTAGAGAAAAGATGAGGCTTCAATAGTACACACCAATCACATCATTCCAAAAATGTCCTTTGGTTTTACAGCCTTAAAATGAAGTCCTTGCAATAATAATGACTACTGGCAATGGACCTGTTCCTCATGACCAATTCAACCATATTCAGAATAAACATAAGCTTGCCTAGAATGATAAATACATGCCCTCATTGGCACTATGTCCACATCTCTAGGGCATACGGATTTGTTTAGTGTGGCCAGCTAAAAGTTTAGAGATGCAGCATTATACACTACAACTGTGTGTGTGGGGCTCACCTTTATCAGTCTTGCCTTTCATTACTTTCATCATGAATATCTCTGCATACTTAAATACTTACTACATCATACTCATTGATATCTTATGGTGTAAACCTACACAGAAACTGTCAATGAATTCTTAAATGCACTTGACTAGAATATACTGTGTTGGTAAGATTTCTGTATCCTCAGCAGCAGTTTTGCAGTTGCTATTTGTTTCTGTTTTAAACTATATCATCACAATGTTCTTCTGCCAATTAACAAAAGTAAAATAAAAAAAAATGGTATAAATGATAGAAGAAAAAATTGGTCAAAAGAAACTTAACATTCAAGTCTATATGACAACATTTTCTATACTTCCTTTACTTTTTCAAACTTGTAGTACTGTAATGTTAGTTCCTATCATCACTAATATATTCACATCAAGGGTGATATAGTAGCAATTCTTAACTGGGGTATTAGGTATCCTTATCCACTTGCCAGAATATAGGGTTAGAGAGATTTCGGGTCTGTAAAGTAATTTCTACAAAAGTTGCATTTCTTTCATGTGCTTGGTCTATCCTATGTAAGCGTAGGTGGAGTTCAAGAAATAGATGGACTTTATGCTTTTTATACCTAACTGCTTCTCCCTCTTTAGTGTAATAACATCAAAAACAAATGAACAACAGCCTCACTTGTACACAGCCACCCTCTTGCTGTATTGTATAATGTACAAATCAGCATTTACTGTTTACAATTAATACCCATACATATAGACATGTAAATAATATCTTTCATTCATCAAACATTTACATCACATTAAAAAAGAAACTAACTATACATAACATTATTTTTCTATTACTGTACCTTACACTCATTCCCACTGACACGAGCTGAGACAAATAAAGACAGCCATTCTGCCCAAAGCTACATACATCTTTATGATTTAGCAAAAGTGAGGTCCCCAGCCCCAACCCTTTATTAGGCTGGCAAAAGGCAAGGATGCCTCATCCCCCACGGTGGACTTGATACCCTGCAGTGTCTTTCATTGCTAAATCAATCTTCAATTACCAATTAGCAAATAAAATAAGAAAACAGTTTTATACAAAGTAATTGTGTTATATCAGTCTCCTACAGTATTCTCAAGCTTCAACTCCCCATGTCTTCTGTGAAAAGAATTAGTTTTACAAACCATTCAGGGTATACCTTGAGAACTGGCTTTCAGATAAATTAAAAACATTTATCTTTTTCTTGGCTTGTTCAAACTCTTTTTATGTACATATACATTTTTTTACAGAATACATTTGGACCCGTGAACAAAATTCACATTCAGTACATACTCAGGCTATTTTGAATTTCTATTTTTATTCTCTGTTAGAACTTAAGACTGAAAAACCTTTGCTTCCAACCCCAAACAAGCCTCTCCTGTAACACAACTAATTGCTGCACATTAGTACTACCTGTACCACTTTATCAATTTTCATATCATCATTCACATCTTCCTATGCCTTCAACCAGGTATTCCATTCAGTCTCCAAATCATTTATCCAAAATACAGCAGATGAAGTTTCCATCAATCACACTTATGTCTGTCAGTTGATGTATTCCTTACTACTTATTAATCATGTCTAAATCTTTTATGATTAAACCAATAATCTATAACAAACATTGGTATCCACACTATATAAAGGAGGCAGGTACATACACACTTAGTACACTTTCGGCAATCACTCAGTGCCATACGACTAGCCACTGCCGTGATGTGCAAATCTCATTTGGTGAAATGATATATGTGTGCCAGTGCTGTACGCCCAGCAGCCACTCAGTAAAATGCGCGTGGCTGTGGCTAGTTACAAGCTTTTTCTGGCTAAGTGTCGCATGGACAACTGTGAATACATTAAAGACAAAAATGGAAGCCAGAATGAAAAATAATTCTGTCATCACAAGTAATTCAACTATACCCAATAATTTGTCTTCCCTTAAACAAGCATTCTGAGTGGTTTAAGGTGAACAGACAAAGTATAGTAAGTAAACTTAGGAAGATTTCTTCTGTAATGATAGTACTAAGGGGCTAGTATGGTATCCTTATATGTGTGTACAAGTTAGGTGGTGATAATTTCTGTTGCTACAATCTACATAATACAGGTAAACATACCAGGTTCATAATATGGGATCAAAATAATTCCAATAAGGAAAGGTGTCTCCCTACACATTAGTGTGGCACATCATGATAACAAGAATAAGGTATTTCAACAACCACAATAAATACATATATATCAATCCATAATAACAATCATTAAGTCTGATTGACAATTTGTTCCCAGTTTCCTATAAAACAGATTTATCTCATTCTGTACACAAGGGAAGGCAAATCTTCTTTAAAGTAACATTGAAAACTGCTGGGAATAAAAGATATGTCAGTGGAGACAGCCATAAAGAGAGAGGGAAATGTGCCAGCTTCGATTATCATTCCTTGAAAGATTCTGAACTTTAAGACTGTCTACAGACACTTCCGATGTCTCTTGATGAGGGAAGCTGGCGCCGCATCAAACGTAGAAGAGACGAACCTTTGATGTGGACACTAACAGATCATCATCAAAGAACTTTGTCTCTATCACAACATTCCCACTGAAAAAATATCAACATTCATAACAGTGTCAAACATATTCTATGACAGTGTAAAATATTAGGCATATATTTTCTAATGATGCATTAAAACTCTAACAGCAGCTACAGACTCTAAAATATTCTTTTCATTCTGTATCATCAATTTACACCATCTCACATCCATTCTCTACTTGTTATTGTAAAGCAACAAAACCAAACCCACCTATCCACAACATGGCTCAACAAACTTTTCCGAGGTTTTACCCAGCTGCTTCATATGCCCTGGTTCACTCCAATGACATGTCACCCTTTGTATAGTACATTGCTCCAACTCACTCTACTCCGTGAATACCTTTCACCCTTCTATATATTCAGGCCCTGATCACTCAAAGCCTTTTTCACTTCATCCTTCCATCTCCAATTTGGTCTCCCCTTCTCTTGTCCCTTCCACTTCAAACATAAACATATACATATATATTATTATCATTATCATTATTTTATTTTTTATTATTATTATTATTATTTTGCTTTGTCGCTGTCTCCCGCATTTGCAAGGTAGCGCAAGGAAACAGACGAAAGAAATGGCCCAACCCACCCCCATACACAATGTATATACATACACATCCACACACGCAAATATACATACCTATACATCTCAATGTACACATATATATACACACACAGACACATACATATATACCCATGCACACAATACACACTGTCTGCCTTTATTCATTCCCATCGCCACCTCGCCACACATGGAATACCATCCCCCTCCCCCTCATGTGTGCGAGGTAGCACTAGGAAAAGACAACAAAGGCCCCATTCGTTCACACTCAGTCTCTAGCTGTCATGCAATAATGCCTGAAACCACAGCTCCCTTTCCACATCCAGGCCCCACACAACTTTCCATGGTTTACCCCAGATGCTTCACACGCCCTGATTCAATCCGCTGACAGCACGTCAACCCCGGTATACCACATTGATCCAATTCACTCTATTCCTTGCCCTCCTTTCACCCTCCTGCATGTTCAGGCCCCGATCACACAAAATCTTTTTCACTCCATCTTTCCACCTCCAATTTGGTCTCCCACTTCTCCTCATTCCCTCCACCTCCGACACATATATCCTCTTGGTCAATCTTTCCTCACTCATTCTCTCCATGTGCCCAAACCATTTCAAAACACCCTCTTCTGCTCTCTCAACCATGCTCTTTTTATTTCCACACATCTCTATTACCCTTCCATTACTTACTCGATCAAACCATACTTAATTGCTGTTTCCTGGGTCAGCGAGGTAGCACCAGGAAAAAGACAAAGAATGACTCATCCACTCATATACATATATATACATATACAAATGCCCATACACGCACACATACATATCAGCATGTGCATACACAGACATATACATATATACACATGTACATATTCATACTTGCTTGCCTTTGGGATGAGAGGGAGATATATATGTCCACACATGCACATGTACATACCTATACATTTCAACATATACATATATAAACATACAGACATATATATACACATGTACTTAATTCATACTTGCTGCCTTTTTTCATTCCTGTCGCCACCCCGCCACACATGAAATAAAAACCCCCTACCCCCTCACGCATGCGAGGTAGCGCCAGGAAAAGACAACAAAGGCCACATTCGTTCACACTCAGTCTCTAGCTGTCATGTATAATGCACCGAAACCACAGCTCCCTTTCCACATCCAGACCCCACAAAACTTTCCATGGTTTACCCCAAACACTTCACATGCCCTGGTTCAATCCATTGACAGCACATCGACCCCGGTATACCACATCGTTCCAATTCACTCTATTCCTTGCACACCTTTCACCCTCCTGTTCAGGCCCCAATCGCTCAAAATCTTTTCCACTCCATCCTTCCACCTCCTCCCACTTCTCCTTGTCCCCTCCACCTCTGACACATATATCCTCTTTGTCAATCTTTCCTCACTCATTCTCTCCATGTGACCAAACCATTTCAAAACTCCCTCTCCTGCTCTCTCAACCACACTCTTTTTATTACCACACATCTCTCTTACCCTTTCATTACTTACTTGATCAAACCACCTCACACCACATATTTTCCTCAAATATCTCATTTCCAACACATCCACCCTCCTCTACACAACCCTATCTACAGCCCATGCTTTGCAACCATATAACATTGTTGAAACCACTATTCCTTTAAACATACCAATTTCTGCTTTCCGAGATAATGTTCTTGACTTCCACACATTTTTCAACGCACCCAGAACTTTCGCCCCCTCCCCCACCCTGTGAATCACTTCCGCTTCATTGGTTCCATCCGCTGCCAAATCCACTCCCAGATATCTAAAACATTTCACTTCCTCCAGTTTTTCTCCATTCAAACTCATCTCCTAATTGACTCATCCCTCAACCCTACTGTACCTAATAACCTTGCTCTTATTCACATTTACTCTCAGCTTTCTTCTTTCACACACTTTACCAAACTCAGTCACCAGCTTTTGCAATTTCTCATCCGAATCAGCCACCAGCGCCATATCATCAGCGAACAACAACTGACTCACTTCCCAAGCCCTCTCATCCACAACAGACTGCATACTTGCCCCTCTCTCCAAAACTCTTGCATTCACCTCCCTAACAACCCCATCCATAAATAAATCAAACAACCATGAAGACATCACACATCCCTACCATAAACCGACATTCACTGAGAACCAATCACTTTCCTCTCTTCCTACTCATACACATGCCTTACATTCTCGAAAAAAACTTTTCACTGTTTCTAGCAACTTGCCTCCCACACCATATACTCTTAATAACTTCCACAGAGTATCTCTATCAATTCTATCACATGCTTTCTCTAGACCCGTAAATGCTACATACAAATCCATTTGTTTTTCTAAGTACTTCTCACATACATTCATCAAAGCAAACACCTGATCCACACATCCTCTACCACTTCTGAAACCACACTGCTCTTCCCCAATCTGATGCTCTGTACATGCCTTCACCCTCTCAATCAATACCCTCCCATATAATTTCCCAGGAATACTCAACAAACTTATACCTCTGTTATTTGAGCACTCACCTTTATCCCCTTTGCCTTTGTACAATGGCACTATGCATGCATTCCGCCAATCCTTAGGCACTTCACCATGATCCATATACACACTGAATATCTTCACCAACCAGTCAACAACACAGTTACCCCCATTTTTAATAAATTGCAATGCAATACCATCCAAACCCGCCGCTTTGCCGGATTTCTTCTGCAAAGCTTTCACTACCTCTTCTCTGTTTACCAAATCATTCTCCCTGACCCTCTCACTTTGCACACCACCTCGACCAAAACACCCTATATCTGCCACTCTATCATCTAACACATTTAACAAACCTCTAAAATATTCACTCCATCTCCTCACATCACCGCTACTTGTTATTACCTCCCCATAAGCCCCCTTCACCAATGTTCCCATTTGTTCTCTTGTTTTACGCACTTTATCTACCTCCTTCCAAAACATCTTTTTATTCTCCCTAAAATTCAATGATACTCTCTCACCCTAATTCTCACTTGCCCTCTTTTTCTCCTCTTGACCGTTCTCTTGACCACCTTTTATACATCTCCCAATCATTTGCACTATTTCCCTGCAAAAATCATCCAAATGCCTCTCTCTTCTCATTTACTAATAATCTTACTTCTTCATCCCACCACTCACTACCCTTTCTAATCTGCCCACCTCCCACGCTTCTCAGGCCACAAGCATCCCTTGCACAAGCCATCACTACTTTCATAAATACATCCCATTCCTCCCCCACTCCTCTTATGTCCTTTGCTTTCACCTTTTTCCATTCTGCACTCAGTCTTTCCTGGTACTTCCTCACACAAGTCTCCTTACCAAGCTCACTTACTCTCACCACTCTCTTCACCCCAACATTCTCTCTTCTTTTCTAAAAACCTCTACATATCTTCACCTTCAACTCCACAAGATAATGGTCAAATATTTCCCCCAGTTGCCCCTCTCAGCACATTAACATCCAAAAAACTCTCTTTTGTTCGCCTATCAATTAACACGTAATCCAGTAACGCTCTCTGGCCATCTCTCCTACTTACATATGTATACTTATGTATATCTCTCTTTTTAAACCAGGTATTCCCAATCACCAGTCCTTTTTCAGCACAGAAATCTACAAGCTCTTCATCATTTCCATTTACAACACTGAACACCCCATGTACACCAATTATACCCTCAACTGCCACATCACTCACCTCTGCATTCAAAGCACCCATCACTATAACTCGTTCTCATGAATCAAAGCTGCTAACACACTCACTCAGCTGCTCCCTAAACACTTGCCTCTCACGATCTTTCTTCTCATGACCAGGTGCATAGGCACCAACAACCACCCATTTCTCGCCATCCACTTTCAGTTTTACCCATATCAATTTAGAGTTTACTTTCTTACACTCTATCACATACCCCCACTTCAGGAGTAGTGCTACCATTGTATTCAATCCCCAAACATTCCTTTAACATCACCCTAAATATCCCTGACCATAATCAAATTTCTCTCTAGAGCAGTCCATGTTTTTCATGGTCTTCATAATTATTCATATAACCTCACTCTCTCTAACAATTGATATTCATAAGGTATCATAAATACTTAAATGCACAAATGTCTACTTAGCATGAACTAACACCGACCTGTGACACTTAAATACACACCTTAACACTTGGGCAGGCATCATCTGAGATTCTGGTGCAGCCTCAATCAAGCTCTGCCATGTATTTGTTGAATTGGGAATTACTGTACCAAATTCAAAAAACCATTCCTCAAGCATACGATCCTGAAATAGTAAAGCTACATCAGCACATGCTGGAGGGGTTTAAAGGTTTTTATCATGCTAAGAACACATTACTTAAGTAGCATGGAATCAAGAAAATAATATACAATTAAAACTGGGATATGACAACGCAACAGTAAAATCTCACCATGATATACTTAATGTAGACACTCATTCAATAATGAAAGAGTTTAAAGCTGGCACCACAGAAATATGTAGAATTTGGAAATATAAATCAGAATACTAAAGTACCAACACAAGAATCAGCAAAAAGGTGACATATGAATAACAGATGAATATAAGAATGGAAAGGCAAGTATATGAAATAGAAAAAAAAGTCTCAAAAGTTTAAATGCTTGGATTCAGTTTATAAATGAAGCATAAAACAACAATGACAGGGATGTATGAGAGATTTGGTACAGCAGGGAATGCAAAGGGTATGAATCATGGAGCAACAGAGTAGTTGAAAAATAATACTTTGAGGTGGTTTGGGCATGAGGAAAAAATGCAAGATGATTAAAATAATGCTGATTTTACTTTTTAACTCATCAAAATGGACTACCAAACCACTCTGGCCATCTTCTCCTTACAAGCATCGGACACCTACTCAAACCTTTCTTAAATTTCTTCATTCTAGTTCTCTTGCCATCTCCTGTTGAACAATCATTTTCAAATGTAATCATGATATATTTCATTCATATTTATCATACTTTGTCGCTGTCTCCCGCATTAGCGAGGTAGCGCAAGGAAACAGATGAAAGAATGGCCCAACCCACCTACATACACATGTACATACATACATGCCCACACATAGCTATACACAGGCATATACATATATACACATGTACATATTCATACTTGCTGCCTTCATCCATTCCCATCACCACCTCGCCATGCATGAAATGGCGCACACACACACACACACACACACACACCCCAGTGCATGCGCGCACAAGGTAGCACTAGGAAAAGACAACAAAGGCCACATTCATTCACATTCAGTAATGCACCGAAACCACTGCTCCCTTTCCACATCTAGGCACCGCAAAACTTTCCATAGTTTACCCTACACACTTCACATGCCCTGGTTCAATCCATTGACAGCATGTCGACCCTGGTATACCACATCGTTCCAATTCGCTCTATTCCTTACACGCCTTTCACCCTCCTGTATGTTCAGGCCCCAATTGCTCAAAATCTTTTTCACTCCATCCTTCCACCTCCAATTTGGTCTCCCACTTTTCCTCGTTCCCTCCACCTCTGACACATATATCCACTTTGTCAATCTTTCCTCACTCATTCTCTCCTTGTGACCAAACCATTTCCACACACCCTCTTTTGCTCTCTCAACCACACATCTCTCTTACCCTTTCATTACTTACTCGATCAAACGACCTCACACCACATATTGTCCTCAAACCCTTTACTTCCAACACATCCACCCTCCTCTGCACAACCCTATCTATAGCCAATGCCTGACAACCATATAACATTGTTGGAACACTATTCCTTCAAACATACCCATTTTTGCTCTTCGAGATAATGTTCTTGACTTTCACACTTTCTTAAATGCTCCTAGAACCTTTGCTCCCTCCCTCACCCCATGTCTCACTTCTGTTTCCATGGTTCCATCTGCTAAGTCCACTCCCAGATATCTAAAACACTTCACTTCCTCAAGTTTTTCTCCATTCAAATGTACCTCCCCACTGACTTGTCCCTCAACCCTACTGAACCTAATAACCTTGCTCTTATTCACATTCACTCTCAGCTTTCTTCTTTCACAAATTTTACCAAACTCAGTCACTAACTTCTGCAGTTTCTCACCTCAATCAGCCACCAGCGCTGTATCATCAGCGAACAACTGACTCACTTCCTAAGCCACTCATCCAGAACAGACTGCATACTTGCCCCCCTCTCTCAAAAACTCTTGCATTTACCTCCCTAACCACCCATCCATTAACAAATTACACAACCATGGAGACATCACGCACACCTGCCACAAACCGACATTCACTGGGAACCAATCCTACTCGTATACATGTCTTTTCACTGCTTCAAGCAACTTATCTCCCACACCATATATTCTTAACCTTCCACAAAGCATCTCTATCCACCCTATCATATGCTTTCTCCAGATCCATAAATGCTACATACAAATTCATCAGTTTTTCTAAATATTTCTCACAAATATTCTTCACAGCAAACACTTGATCCACACATCCTCTACCATTTCTGAAACCACACTGCTCTTCCCCAATCTGATGCTCTGTACATGCCTTTACCCTCTCAATCAATACCTTCCCATATAATTTCCCAGGAATTCTTAACAAACATACGCCTCTGTAATTTGAACATTCACCTTTATCCCCTTTGCCTTTGTACAATGGTACTATGCATGCATTCCACCAATCCTCAGGCACTTCACCATGATCCATGCATACAATGAATATCCTTACCAACCAATCAACAACACAGTCACCCCCTTAAATTATGAATTCCACTGAGACAGAGAGAATCAGTTCTACATGGCATAAAAAGTACTGGAACAAAGAGAAAGTAATAAAAATCAAATTTAATCTACAGTGGTTGGCAATATGCTGAAACATTTATTGTCACTGAACTCAATACAGCATTTGCTTATGAAATATGGATCTGAACCTGTAAAATGGCTTGTAAGAGTCCCTGCAATTGAGGTAATTTTAGAGAGTGATTGGGGCATAAAAGAGTGCATATGAAATGGCATAGGAGAACTGTACAACATGACTGCATGCAATTTGGTACAATCACAAGTACACATCCAAGTCTTTCTGCAAAACAATATAAGCTTTCATGAAAGCCCAAGACCCAAATAAAAATCATCCATAAAAAATTCTTGGGAGAGGGAAAATTTGGTCCAGATACTTTTCCAGAAATTCACTTTACTTATCTCTCAGCATACATCTTATAATACAGTATTCTTATCTTGATTTATCACTATCTAACCTTAAGTATTATATCATATCATCATATTCTGATTCATCACTGCCTAAACATAAACATATATCATCATTTCATAAAGCTTAAATCATATCAGGATTTTATTTCCTCTCCTGAGACCATAATTGTTTCATCATGATCACAACCCTAAAACTATGCTGCCCAAGGTTATGCATACTGTCTCATCACTTAAGCTCAGTCAACTCATACTTAAGGACACCCAAAAATCATACTGATGTGATGTCAGTGTTACCAGCCAGTGGCATATTTGGAACTGCATTTCTTCCTCTTTCAAGTCAGTGAATCAGTTTCAGACTTTCTGAAATTATGCCAGAGTCCAGTTTTTCCAGAGAATATAAATACCATCTGTCTATCATTCTATATATCTGATGTCCATTCCTCTGGGAACTTTCATCAATGGGGTGGTCATGACAAAAAGGTCTCCACTTATTCTTGTCTTTACATTCCTCCCTCGCATACTGTTCCATGCATTCTTCAACCATTTATCTTCCTCTTTATCTTCCACTCTATTTCCCCACATCACAGGTAGTTTTCCTCTCACACCAACTACTTTAATTGTATACTATCATACATTCTCCTTGAAAGCTCCATCTTGCATTCTTTCCACATGCCTAAACCACCTCAAAGTATTATGTTATCACCCACTCTATCACTCCACAATTCATTCCCTTTGCATTCTCTGCCATACCACATCCCTCATACACCTCTTCATTTCTTTCTTCATTCCATCTAATCATACCACATGCTCCCCTCAAATAGCTCATTTCCACCTTTGTGATTCACTCCATCTCCATGTTTTGGCTGCATAGGTAAGGGTTGGGGAGACTATGCTGTCCCTTAATCAATTCTTCACTTTCCTACTTACACCTCTACCCTTCATTATTCTATTAAGGTACCGAATGACTTCTCTAACATGCATTGCTCTCCCCCTTATCCTTCCTTCCACATCACCAAACTAACCCAAGATAGCTCCAAAATACTTAAATTTTCTCAGCTCTTCCAGTCTTTCTCCCTAAATATCTAAAATGCAGTTTAGTCCACTTTCTTCTTTCACTTTACAAGGTTTTGCGAAACCTATACTTTCACTATTTTTCCTTTAGTACTCCTTTTGTACATGAAAGTGTAAGCTGCAAATACTGTAAGTGTTTTTGTCAACAAAGCACTGATAACTTAATGTTCATTTCTTTAAACATACAACTACAATCTCAATTATTTTGTTCATCTCAGTTCATCACCCCCTTGGCTTTTTCTTAATCCTTGTATATCTCTTTTAATCCTTGTATATCTCTTTCATCCTAAAATAACCTGTGTTAAATTCTAAGATGATAGGGACCACTCATTTGCCTAAAAATTCTTTTAATGTTGTTAGTCAATGATCCTCCTTTCATAATTCCTACCCTTTCTCCTCTTAATTTGCTCCTGCTCCTAACTTCAGTCCATTTACATGGAGTAGATCAGATGCATACAGAGAGGCACATTTTGTAGAACTGGGATCTCTAACCCATTCTACAAGCTGGCAAAGAGCAGGGAAATCCAGTTTCCTTAGGTAGAGTTGCTTTTTGTTTAACACAAGTCTATTTAGACCCATACAAATCATCTTATGATAAATTACTCCATTAAGTTCATTATACACAGTTCTCTTAGTTTACCTATAACACCACTTTAGTTGTTATCCATAGACAGTTTTTGCAATGATCTTACAAAGAACTAAGTTTCCTTTTCCTAAAGAATGAAATAAAGTGCATGTGGACACAACATACTTTGAAATGTCAATGGGTATTCTATATTCCAATCATGCATGCAGGAAACAAACAAATTAAAGTACATAATGGATGAAGGCATGGGCATAGCCAGAGGAGGGTCTGGGAAGCTAAGGCACTCCCAGTCATAGCTACTTTTCCTTGCTGTATGTTGCCATGCTTTGGACAATTTCTCTTGAATAAACTTACTGGTTACTTAATCTAAATAATATATATGGATTGTAAACTCTACCCTGAACTGATTACTAAATGCCATTCAAGTTTTGTGTGTTGCAGTCATAACCTCTAAAAAAGAAAAAATCTGGCAATGCCCGTGGCTGAGGGAAGGGATTTTTCAAATCAAAAAATAATTTGACATGCATAGGAACTAAAGTAGCATATTCGTAGAAATGGAAAAGTTTTCTGGTTACTAGTATATAAAAACAGGCAGTTAAGACACACTAGGCACAAAACAATGTGTTTTCTCTTTCCATTTCTGACATATACCTTAAAGTAAACTCGCTGCTCCAGCCTAAATTTTTCCATTGAATGGACAGAAGAGAAGGAGATTTCCCGAGAAACAGCTCGGCATTTGAGGATTTTTCTGGGAACTCTAGCTTCATGTTCTACATCTGGATTGGTACTGAAAAAGGATTACATACTGATTACCATAAGAAAAACTGTTGTTCTAATAATTACTCTCAAGGATCTACTTAAAATAAGCCAATGCATAACAGTGAATGAGTATACTTTTAAGAAAAATCATTATGTGTACTCTAATTCAGTTCCTCTATCCTTGTATTCTGCTACCTAACAGAAGTAAACAAGTACAATTACTGAAAACACAAAACTACCATAGGCATATTTCATCATTTTTCTTATCAACTTCTGATGACAGGAATTGATTAATCACTCCATGCAATATTGTACTATCATTAAATAATTTCAACAGCTTAACACATATCACATAGAACCTCACCATTTGCACTTTCTGAGATCCAGCCAATTATGATACAGCATTCTGTAGCCAACAGTATTTCCACATCCTCTTACAACCCCACCAGCTAGTGAACATGTGTAACATCCATGACAACAAAACTATCACTATTCTGAATTTGTCTTAACTAACCCTTGTTAAAAGATTACCATTTTACAAACTGTCTCACTAAAACACAAGAGAAAACCTTATTTTGGGCATCATTTGTTGTTTCGTCTTCAGTATGCCATACTTCGTTGCTGTTCTTTGCTGATTTCAAACTACTGCTGTAATTTTGGTTATTTTGTCTCCTAAGACCTACCTCTAATTCATAAGTCACTGCTAGGGTCATGCATTATGGTATTCAGAAATGAAGCTTCAGTATTCCCAAGACAGTGCAGTCCAAAATCATCAACTCCACTTCCGAGATGTTTAGTACTGTCAGAGATATGGAGCTGATCATACTATGGCAACACTTTTTAACTCTTACTCTTCGTTACAGATGCAAATTTCATCTAGTTTATTTCAAAACTGATAAAAAACAGTAAATAAAATAATGAACTTCTTACTTCTTCATACAATGAGTGTGATGCAGGTCTATAATGAACCCAAAAGATTGGTCGATAAACTGAATCATATTATTCTGGGGAATATGGTTTCTGAAGGGTATATGTCAAGTGGGTTGGCATTTATGACTGGAATAAGAGTTTGGCTGTTTAGGGGATGATGATGTTATCACAGAGTGAAGGTTGTTGATTGGTCATTTAGTAGACATAAGCCAAGCCAGCAAGCCATTTGCACCGAATAGGTGGCAAAAAAAGGGGTGAAAGGCATTATCAACTCAAAATTCATATCCTTAAAAATCACTTACACCCCACAGTTATAACATTCTAAAGATATAAAAAGTGCATAATCAAAATAAAATAACGAAAATCAAACTTTTAACAGTTTTGGTCTGTTTATAGAGTTACTGGAATAATAATGTAACACAATGTTTTGTAAATAAAGTACTGTACAGTATAATATTTCCAATGAAAATGATTGGGTCACTAATTTTCAAATATACACCATTTACAAATTAAATTTTCTGTACACGAATAAAATTCCTCATTGCATTTCAAATCTATAACAAAATTTTTCACAAAGCATTTTACTACTATTACAACCAAGTTCATCCAACTTTTCTCCTACACTAAAACTACTAACTCCATCTTTGATTACCATGTACAGTAAAAGATTCATTATTTGGCATTTAACTAAGCAGTATCTCCAAGGACCAACATTATCAAGGTAACCAGTACTACTATATCCATGAAGACTTATTTGGCATGTTTCAGCCTGTTCTCAATGTCTACTGAAAGCTTTTTCAAAACAAGAGTCAGAAAAAGCTGCTGCAAAGCAAAAGACCATAAAATCCTTAAATTAGAGCAGTTAGACACCACTGTATGAATGGTTCAGATCCAAAGTAAAGAGATTTATCATTTATTTTTCCCCTCTTGCCCAATGCTTAAAACTATAAGAAACAGCTAAATGAATACAGTGATTTTGAACATCCTGATGATATGAAAAATAACTGCTAATAAAATATCAAGGGAAAACAAAACACTCTTGTAACCAGCATATTGTCATATCTGGCACTACCTAAGTCTGGTAGATGCTGAATAATAGAGCTTTTTCTGTATATATATATTCATAACAACAGTAATACAATAAACATGCATATATGTAAAACAGCAACTTACAAATCATCGGTACCCTGCCAGAGAACCTTGCCACTGTCAGCATCACGAAGATTCATCCAATTGCTGTTGTGGATGTTAAGGATGTAATCACAGCAAAAAAATACATGGGGAATATTACATCCAACACTGACAAGGATGGGAATAATCTAATCTTAGTGGCAGTATTGAATTATCAATTATTTGGTTAAAACTAAAAGACTGCAGAAAAAAAAAGCCATACCCTCACTATAGTACATTTCTCTGACTTTTCTCATACAATATCTACTAAACTTTATGCCCATTTCTCTTAAGTAAAACATATCACCATTCATAAAATGGAAGGAGGGACTTCTAGAGAAGCTCATGACAATAATATATCTTAAAGTAACGATACAAAAATTACTGAAAAAATTTATTCATATACACATACACATACACACATGTACATATTCATACTTGCTTGCCTTCATCCATTCTGGCATTACTCCATCCCCACAGGAAACAGCATCACCACCCCTGCTTCAGTAAGGTAGTGCCAAGAAAACATAAAAAAGGCTAAATTTGTTCACACTCAGTCTCTAGCTGTCATATAATGAATAAATAAATATACTTACTTAACCGCCATCTCCCATGTTAGCAAGGTAGCGCAAAGAAACTGATGAGGAATGGCCCAACCCATCCACATACACATGTATATACATAAATGCCCACACACACACATATACATACATAAATTTCAATGTATACATACAAATACATATACATATAAACACATGTATATATTCATACTTGCTGCCTTCACCCATTCCTGTCGCCACCCCACCACACATGAAACAGCATCCACCCTCCCTTCCAGCGAGGTAGCGCAAAAAAAAAAAAAATAAAAGAAAAGCCATGTTCAATCACACTCAGTCTCAAGCTGTCATATGTAATGCACCAAAACCACAGCTCCCTTTCCACATCCAGGCCCCACAAGACTTTCCATGGTTTACCCCAGATGCTTTCATGCTCTAGTTCAATCCACTGACAGCACGTCGACACCGGTATACCACATCGTTCCAATTCACTCTATTCCTTGCACACCTTTCACCTTCCTGTATGTTCAGGCCCTGATCGCTAGTCCATCTTGGTTTGCCATGTCCTTAGACTTCTTCCCTAAAAGCCTGTCACAGAGGAAAAAAAGTTTTGATATCTTGCTGGGTTGTGTATAATAAATTTTTGTTTGTTTGTAATAAAGACCTCTTTTCACCTTTCCTCAGTATGTGATCTAAGTCTGTCCTTGTTATTTTCTCTTTCTCTCTCTTTTTCCAGAATTCAATGCTGTTGACTACTATTTTAGGGTGCTAAATTGAGACATTTAGCTTCTTTATCAACATGCTTATTTTGGGCTTGAAGAGTTCCTTTTCTTCTTGGTTATTTGCACAGATGGTCATGATACAAAAGGAGAGCTGTGTTTGCCCTGAACCCATACCCTTCCCTGATGCACTTGACAATTTCTCATTTTACAGAATTCTTTTCCTGTTCAGAGATATTTTTGTAGGAAGCCACCAACCAGGGAAGTATATTACCAGTACTATCACCTTGGGCATTGGGAGGGTTACTGATAGCTGTAGAGTGAGCCAGTACTTGAGCAGATGGCAAGTTGCACTCCTCTGACCCTGACAGCTGTCTTTCTTTCTGCCTCACCCACACATGAGCTGCTGGCATTCAGTTTACAAACATATAATCTCTCCTTGTCACACAAAACACTTAACTCACACAACTCATTCTTTGTAACTAAATTTTTCCTGCTGTAAGGGTTAAGCGCTAGGCCTACATTTTGGCAAAATGGTAGGAGGAATAGATAAAAGTAGTAGATAGGAACATTAGACCGGAGCATTAAGTAGACATATCAAGTAGGAGAATTGGGTGAAAGTAACAGATCGGAACATTAGGTAGAAAAAGTCAATAGGAACATTATGTGGGTGCCTCTAAAAACACTTTGCTATAGATGCCCTCTGGCAGTGGCCTGTTAAGAGTGAGGCACTAAAGGCTAAAAAGCAGCACATGAGTTCACCAGTTATGGAGACTTCTGCCATGGCAACCCCCTTCAGGGAGTTCTTGAAGGGAGCAGGCAACTGAGATATAGATAAGAAGATACAGAAGTATGGTAATTAGAGTGTAAATGAGATGGCGGAAGAGGGTTTGATGAAATGGTACGGACATGTGAAGAGAATATACGTGTCAGAAGTGGAAGGGAAAAGGAGAATGGTTAGATCAAACTAAAGATGGAAGGAAGGAGTAAAAAACATTTTGGGTGCTCTGGGTCTGAACATGCAAGAAGGTGAAAGGTGAGCATGGGAAAAAGGAACTGGAGCAAGGTAGTATACAAGGGGTGGGGTGCTGTCAAAAGGTAGAACCAAGGCTCATAAAACAGGTGGAAAAAACCATGGAAAGGTATGTGAAGCCTGGTTGTGGATAATGGAATATGGCTGCAGTGCATTACACACAATAGCTAGAGAATGGATATGAGTGAATGAAGCTTTTCTTCATCTGATCCTTACACTAACTTACTAATGTGGAAGATGGCACCTGTGCTTGCTTGTTTGTTCTGTTTCTGTATAAAAACCAAAAATTTTTCTTCTCCTTGGAAGCATGCAATGATACATCCCATCCCTAAGAAGGTTAACAATTCTGACCCATCTAACTACCATCCTATTGCTTTGACATCTGCCATTTCTAAAGCCTTCGAATCTCCCCTCAACTCCCATATCCTCAGACACCTCGAAACTCAAAGTTTACAGGAAGGTTTGACCATGGGTTAAACAACCTCTGTCTGTTGTCTCTACTGACATTTAGCGACAATTGGTACACTTCTCAATCATGGGTGTTTTTGATATATTTTAAGTAGAATTTTAAAAACTTACTCTCTCAGGGTCTTCATGCTTAACTTGTATGCAATCAATTTTACCCTTCAAAAGTTTTCATCAACATTTCACATTAACATATTGTTTATAATACTAATGGTGGCTTTACTGTGTATCACTGGATTTCATTACAAATAGTTTTGGTTTATAACAGCTGGTCTTAGGTCAATCACAGCTCATTTTAATACAATCACATGTGATCTGATATCAATTAAAGGTGGTCTCAAGTAATCAGAGTCTAGTTTTAAGTCAATCACATTTGGTCTCAGATAACAACAGCTATTCTGTAGTCAACCACAGAACGGTTTATGTCTGTGATAACTTGTCTTAGGCATATAATGATACTGACCTGAGATCAAATGTGATAAAAATATGTTTTGTGGAAGCATAAAGTACCTTAACAAGATCCTGACACTGACGACCACAAGGGCGTGAGTAATCCAGCCTGATAATCCGAGAGTTAGGATAAATCACATTTAGAGTTTATGTATCGAGTTCATAAGTTCTGTTGATATCTTTAAAAGTTTCACCTAATTCTACATTAATGAAACACACATACTCCCTGATATTCATTACCCTTACTACTTTTAGCAAATCTAAAGAGAAATAAATACTCAAAATCAAGGTCTGCGACTCATTCTCTGGGCAATGGTGAACACAATGCAGAACAACACTGCAAAATATCCATAGTAACCGATGCATAGCTAAAATGATGTTAACCTTACTTCTACATCAGAATATTAGACTGCAACAAAATGTATATATAAAAAGTAATGACAATTCTAATAACAACAACGTCATTTTCAGAGCCTCTCCAGAGAGTGTTTGAGCATGAGTCACAGTTATGGTTATCAAATAAAACATATGCCAACGATAGATCAGTCCCAATGTCTTAACATTACTAATACTGAACATGTCTGTCTTGTATCCTTGTTCATATATATATATATATATATATATATATATATATATATATATATATATATATATATATATACTTCAGAATGTAAACGGGAGAAATACATAGCTTCACCCAATACAACTACAGCCGACCAACTGTCAATTAATAAAAAGTTCGATTGCTCTAAGCTACCCTCTTTTGCACACAGGTACCTCTACGTTAGTCTCTGAATTAAGAATGCAAACCTAGACCCTGAATGATTTAAAGCTTATCATCTACCTCATAAAACATTTAGATGTAATTGTGGAAATATTCATGCCTTGCTTGACATTGTTTACATCGTTTCCCCTGGCAACCAAACACCCCCCACCCCCCCATGTTCGATCACATCCCTACCACACAACACCGTCTGCTCTACCATAAAGGATACATTTTAAATCCTTGTAAAATGTCTTCAGATCTGGATGGCATTTTGTGTAGTATAGGTCCACTAGAAGGGAGTTAGGAGTATGGAAGGGTGACGGAGGCACTGTACTGCTTCCCACTCACAATCTCATCCTCGACTGAGCCACACGAACGCTCGGGGGGCCACATCCGGATTGCCAGAGGCGCGACAAACCACTTGTTCCACAGTTAATAACAGTAATTATGACATTTTCTAAACTGCTCTGGAAAATTCGTAGTTGATACCGAAAAGAAGACAAGAAGAAAGAGAAAATTTATCAAGTAGAATACTGATTACAATAGACATGCCACAAATACTTCACCATGATCAAGTGATCTAGATAACAGGCCCTCAGGGACACTGACTGACCTAAAACTTTCCTACATTTAATTATCCTTATATTCCCACAAAAAGAGATCTGGAATGAAACTGGCTATTAATCTCTACTTGAACATCGGTTTACTTATAAATCGCTTATGCAAAGCGAGATATCTTCACGATTATCACTAGTTATTTCCATGATTATATTACAACGTTAAGATGGAGTTGTTTTCGTTACTGACATTTTCATGTTTATCAGAAATATTCGGGTAAACAATAAACGAAGAGGACAAAAATTTAACTGAACTAGGCATAATAATGATCAAATACTATATCATAATGACCAAAAAATTAGTATCAAAGGACTGAAAACCGCTTACTTGCACAGCAATAGGAGAATTTAGAATTTTAGAGAAATAAACAACAGAAATGCACGATGAGCTTTCTAACAGGGCAGCTTAGTAAGTCTGAGTCTCACATTTTGCTGATACAACGTGTGGCTGCCCAAAACACAACAATCTGGTCAAACGTAGTTATCTTATTTATTTATTTTGCTTTGTCGCTATCTCCCGCGTTAGCGAGGTAGCGCAAGGAAACAGACGAAAGAATGGCCCAACCCACCCACATACACATGTATATACAAACACGTCCACAAACGCAAATATACATACCTATACATCTCAACGAATACATATATATATATATATACACACACAGACATATACGTATATACACATGTACATAATTCATACTGTGTGCCACCCCGCCACACATGAAATAAAAGACCCCTCCCCCCTCATGGGTGCGAGGTAGCGCTAGGAAAAGACAACATTCGTTCACACTCAGTCTCTAGCTGTCATGTAATAATACACTGAAACCACAGCTCCTTTCCACATCCAGGCCCCACAAAACTTTCCATGGTTTACCCCAGACGCTTCACATGCCCTGGTTCAATCCACTGACAGCACGTCGACCTCAGTATACCACATCGTTCCAATTCACTCTATTCCTTGCACGCCTTTCACCCTCCTGCATGTTCAGGCCCCGATCACTCAAAATCTTGTTCACTCCATCTTTCCACCTCCAATTTGGTCTCCCACTTCTCCTCGTTCCCTCCACCTCCGACACATATATCCTCTTTGTCAATCTTTCCTCACTCATTCTCTCCATGTGACCAAACCATTTCAAAACACCCTCTTCTGCTCTCTCAACCACACTCTTTTTATTTCCACACATCTCTCTTACCCTATTATTACTTACTCGATCAAACCACCTCACACCACATATTGTCCTCAAACATCTCATTTCCAGCACATCCACCCTCCTCCGCACAACTCTATCTATAGCCCACGCCTCGCAACCATATATCATTGTTGGAACCACTATTCCTTCACACATACCCATTTTTGCTTTCCAAGATAATGTTCTTAACTTCCACACATTCTTCAACGCACCCAGAACTTTCGCCCTCTCCCCCACCCTATGATTCAATTCCGCTTCCATGGTTCCATCCGCTGCCAAATCCACTCCCAGATATCTAAAACATTTCACTTCCTCCAATTTTTCTCCATTCAAACTTACCTCCCAATTGACTTGTCCTTCAACCCTACTGTACCTAATGACCTTGCTCTTATTCACATTTACTCTCAGCTTTCTTCTTTCACACACTTTACCAAACTCAGTCACCAGCTTCTGCAGTTTCTAACACGAATCAGCCACCAGCGCCATATCATCAGCGAACAACAACTGACTCACTTCCCAAGCTCTCTCATCCACAACAGACTGCATGCTTGCCACTCTTTCCATAACTCTTGCATTCACCTCCCTAACAACCCCATCCATAAACAAATTAAACAGTAATGGAGATATCACACACCCCTGCCGCAAACCTACATTCACTGAGAACCAATCACTTTCCTCTCTTCTTACACGTACACATGCCTTACATCCTTGATAAAAACTTTTCACTGCTTCTAACAACTTGCTTCCCACACCATACATTCTTAATACCTTCCAGAGAGCATCTCTATCAACTCTATCATATGCCTTCTCCAGATCCATAAATGCTACATACAAATCCATTTGCTTCTCTAAGTATTTCTCATATACATTCTTCAAAGCAAACACCTGATCCACACATCCTCTACCACTTCTGAAACCACACTGCTCTTCCCCAATCTGATGCTCTGTACATGCCTTCACCCTCTCAATCAATACCCTCCCATATAATTTCCCAGGAATACTCAACAAACTTATACCTCTGTAATTTGAGCACTCACTTTTATCCCCTTTGCCTTTGTACAATGGCACTATGCAAGCATTCCGCCAATCCTAGGTCAAACGTAGTATCACTGAAATATGTTCGCCTTTTATAATTCGGTGAAGACGTTTAGGAATATGTTTTTCTGTTTCGGGAAGGTGAATCCTACCAACGGACGACACATTTCGAAAGGCATCACAGAATTATCTTTGTTATTACCATTATGTATACCATTCATGCATCAGAATGAAATATGTTTTGCCTTATCAATGTGAATGAGTTACCTTCAGGAAAACTTTGAGATATGATATATATCTCTGGTAAACAGAAGTATTGATTACTTATCTATCTATGGTACGTTTACTGCAGATAATGATTAAAAACTATTAGGTAAGTTCGCTTTTTAAGTTCTCGATTTGTCTGGTTATGTATTGACCTTTGGTTATGTTTCTACATTTCCTCATGGAAACACAAATGTATGATAGTCATATGACAACTTTTGCCATACCGACTTCTGTATTTTCAATGTAGCAAGAAGAATATCCAGGTAAATATTTTCCACTGTATCATTCTAAAAGAGGTCAGAACACTGCAAGTCTGTGTCATTTTTCAGCTGAAGTAATAATCAAATGTGAAAATGAGTTACTAAATGTTTTCTGTATTATCTCAGAAAGGAAGAAGACTCCTACAAAAGGGGCGTCATGCATGTGGGGTAGAAGTTACCTGGCTGACTGTGCATGATGATGGCACTCCAAAACTAAAATCAGCACGTTGCAGGCCTCTCACAGTGAACACCATGTATAAGAATGTACTTACATGATGGTGTAGACTGATAATTCTGTGTTACTTACTGTTTCAATGTTATTCTAGGATGTCTCCTTTTGACTATAAAACATAAACATGCTCACCAAAATAGTTACAGAGATAGTCGATAAAACGGTACCTAGCATCGTCTAGAAATTAGACATCGACTCCAAGATGACGTCTCAAGATGAGAAGATATGAAATTAATAGTGTCGTTTTGGTCCTGTGATGTGTTAGGAGATACGCTAGGAAGTTACTACACGCTAATCGGTAAAACGTCATACTCAGATGCCAAGAATTCATCCATTTCTTTGGCAGGATAGAATTTGCTGGATGTTGCGGTGATAGATTTTCTGGAAAATATGTTGGTGTTGAGCAAGGAAGGTTGTGCCGGTAATATGGGAGGTCATGAAGACGAACAAATGGGGGAATGATTGGTTATACCAGCAAACAATGCCCTTCACATGAGCGATCATACGAGGGCCTAAATGTGCAAGATTCCTGTCAAGAATCTCTATATTCCCAACTCATGGAAGCAAAAGATTCACAACCTTCGGAAACACTTGTGAAAGCAGCAAACTTACAAAAATGAGAGAAATTCCCCCTATAGTTGTGGCTGCTACTTCCCAGAGGCTGTGTGTGAAGACCAGAACAGCCACACAAAGACTGGCTGTTTGGTGATTTTCTTCCCTGGTACAGCAGCAGTGCTGTGGTAATTCTAAATCCCCCTTCTGCCATTCTTCTTCCCATAGCCTTCCTACCTTTGTAAATAAGGTTTACAACATCTAAGCAGATTTGATTATTTCTTCTTCATTAATCTGCACTCTTTATTCTTACTTTCTTGCCATATTTGCCTACAAGAAACGCTGGACCATCTACCTGACAAGTCAACAGTCTGCATCATCTCATAAAAAACGACAATCTTCCAGGGAACCATCACTACTTCATCCCAAAGACTAGGCTTGTTCTGTAACAATAAGAATGAATGCTTTAAACTTGGATCAAAATCTCGGGGAGCCATTAACCCAGACGATGATTATGATCATATGATAAGGCACTGATTGTAGCAATAAACAGACTGGACGGCAAATCTTGTCACTCACATTACGAGAGTCAATAGCTACGTTCAGTTTAACAAAGCCTGTCACAGTAATCTTACCAGAGAAGACAAACTAACGGGCATAAGTTACGTGTGCTCGGGGTCTTTCACATTTGGCACATCCAACAAAGGTCCATATTTTGAGATGATTAAAAGCAGGTGAGTGACTGATGAAGGGGAGGGAGTGTACACCAACTTGTTCACTGTTTCTCCAATCATAGTAATAAATGTTTTTGTTCGACCGTTCCAATTTGTTTGAATATATCTTTTTTATAAATAGGAATTTATAGATGCATATAACCACCCAAAAATCTTACTCCGGATTTAGGAAAGGTCCTGCCACAAGCTGTTTGCCCCGGTCCCCCACATTCCATTGTACAGTCTTTGATACAGTCTTTATAACTGTGTCCACTTCAGATTCAGAACAACAGTATCAACTGTAGAACTAAATGCTTATCCTATATTTACATATTATATCAGAAACGCTTTATTTGAATGTCAGAAAGACTGATTCGTCAGACATATTGAAGAAGTTAATGGGAACACTTGGCTACTACAATGGAAGAGGCGAAGCTGCATATAAAAAACAGCGGACATTGTTACGTGGGTTTAACACGTCACCAGTCGACGACACAGGATGACCAGCCTGATATTTTTCTGTAAGGTATCACAGCCTAGCATAACTTGAGGTAACAACTATGTCAACTTGAAAGTGAGTTTGGTGACTTTCCTTCTCCACGTCTCTAGCGATCGTGGAACACCACTTGTTTGACCAGATAATTATATGTTGACGTACTGGTAAAAACAAAAAAAGTTGGAAATTGTAGAACATACCGGAGGTACAGCTGCTGGTGAGGGAGGATGTTTGCTTGCCATATAACAGCAGGTGTCAAGGACATGATGGGACAAGAAAATGGACGCATCCACCTGACAAGCTGAATGTAGACTACATATATTAGTCTTCCTGATTCTCTGACGAATTTCATCAGTGCTCTGTCCATGGCAGGCAGAGGCATGACACACAGGAATAACTGCTCGAGCGATTGATTCTTCGTGGCCGACGGAATGTGTGTGTGTGGTATATACAGCATTAACACCTGGGAAGTAACGCCGGCAACCAGCCTCGTCGTGATCATGATCAATATAAAGTGGTTCATAAGTTGTACATATATTTATATTCTTGACTGGGGTTTTCTCAAGTTTTCGTGACTGTTCAAATGTTCCATCTCCAGGATTCTGCTCGTGAAATGCCTCTGATTTCTCTACAACTTTTTCTCTTCTTGTTTGGATGGTTACCAACACCGCATTTTTTTTTTTTTTTTTTTGCTTTTGACGTATTTAGTGAACATTTTCATGCTTCGGTTTTTCTCTCTGTGATAGCAGGAATTCTTTGTATCATATCATTAATTCCTTAGCATGATAGCGTTATCTTATCAGATGCTGTATGTGTCAACTCTGGTTTCTCAGTAATGATGACTCCCAAGACCTTTAACCTTCGTGCCATTTTTCTCATATCATGTATCACCTTCCCTACTGGACATGTGGACGGCGTCATCAGAATATTGTTATCTTTCAATGACCTATTTGCGCAAAATTACCTTCCGAGAGAGAGAGAGAGAGAGAGAGAGAGAGAGAGAGAGAGAGAGAGAGAGAGGGGGGGGGGGGAGCCTAGGTTACTGAAGAAAGCTAGAGGTAGGAGGAAAACCAGGTCTGGGGAGAGGAGAGGATGGGTAATGATGACCAGGGGTAGGGAGAGAGCTCGAGGGGGAGGGAGGGAGGCACGAGATGCAGTCAGGAGACAGCCAGTGGTAGGGAAAGCCAGGGTAAGAGAGAGGCTGGCAGGGGTGGGGAGAGAGACAAGGATAATGTTAGTTGCAGTTTACCTAATTTGAATTTCTCATTGTTAGATTCCATTAGGTTCTTCCGCCCATTAGTACATAACCTACGTTTTCTTCATTTTCCACGGTTTAGTGTCTCGTGTCACCTGCAGACCAGCTGACTACATTGTCATGTGTCATGATGACCAGTTATCGTCCGTGTGACACACAACTACTGAACACATTGTCCTCACACATGTTTACATGTTTCTGATGTGAACTTTCTTTACGGTAGAAGTTATTTGATACATTTTCTTATTTTCTCCATGGTGTCTCGTTGCTTTATGTACTGTATATGTACAATACCTCCACAGTTTACATTATACAGTGAGTGAACATTTAAGTAAGTGTCTGTTCTTTGCCCACTTGGTAATGTTTCATACATCATTATAGTGAACTAATAGTTACGTTTGTGTACTTTGACTAAAGAGATGACCCAGTATCTACGACGAAGTTTTTCCAAAAGGCAGTGCCAGCGCGTAGCACTCACAGCACAAAATTGCAGTCACAAAAAACTGGTTGTGTAAATCATGTATTGGCAAGTGCTGTGTATGTGATGGCGAGATTGTATGTTTGTGGACTAAAAACCAGCAGCCAACGTATAGGTAAAATAGAAAGAAAAGCTAGAGTTACCTGGGTGAACGGAGTGACACTTGACAGCCATCGCTGAACTGCTGGTTGACTACGCGACCGTCACTAACCCCCCCCTCCACCGCACCCAGATGTGTAGTATCGGTAATATACCTTCCTGGTTGGTGGCTCCATACCAGCTACTACTTAGAGAGAGAGAGAGAGAGAGAGAGAGAGAGAGAGAGAGAGAGAGAGAGAGAGAGAGAGAGAGAGAGAACTAGGGGTGAGGAGAACCAAAAGTTATGAGAGGAACGAGTTGACTGTGTGTGCGTGTGTGTGTGTGGGGGGGGGGCATGGTGTTATTGGGTCAGCCAGGGTCATGTGGTGACGAACATGAGTGAGTGTGGGCGGGGTGCTCTGTCTTGTGTGTGAACTGGTGGAGCACTTACAAATACTTACAAGTACTTACAACAACAGCGAAACAAAGATTAGATGATATTCCAATCACAATATAGATATGCTAATAATGTAAGTATACGTAAACATCTGACTTTAGCATATTGAGATCTTTTAAAGTTCAGAAGAGTTTATCATTACAAGACTTTGTATTGCTGATAACGTTAGATCAGAACTGTACCACTTACTAGGCGATATATATTATGGTCTTAACATCATAAGGAAGACAAAACTGAGACATGATACGTTACTGTAAGTCGCCAGGCCTTCACAAACTCGCAGTTTGACTGATGATAATTTCAAGATATTTTGTTATTTAGACCACTGATTCTCTGGATGCGCTATTCTATACATCGATTATTGGTATTTTCATTATGTATGAAATGTATTACTTTACACTGGTGACGGTCATTACACTGGTGACGGTCATTACACTGGTGACGGTCATTACTTTACATTGGTGACGGTCATTACACTAGCGACGGTCATTACTTTACACTGGTGACGGTCATTACTTTACAGTGGTGACGGTCATTACACTGGTGACGGTCATTACAGTGGTGACGCTCATTACAGTGGTGACGGTCAATACTTTACAGTGGTGACGGTCATTACTTTACAGTGGTGACGGTCATTACTTTACAGTGGTGACGGTCATTACACTAGCGACGGTCATTACTTTACACTGGTGACGGTCATTACTTTACACTGGTGACGGTCATTACTTTACAGTGGTGACGGTCATTACTTTACACTGGTGACGGTCATTACTTTACAGTGGTGACGGTCATTACAGTGGTGACGGTCATTACAGTGGTGACGGTCATTACAGTGGTGACGGTCAATACTTTACAGTGGTGACGGTCATTACTTTACAGTGGTGACGGTCATTACTTTACAGTGGTGACGGTCATTACAGTGGTGACGGTCATTACTTTACACTGGTGACGGTCATTACCACTCCCAACAGACTGACAAATCAAAGAGCACTGCTCAAGCTGGCGACTAGTCCATTTTCCTCCTACATTCTTCGAAATTTTACCTGATATCATAGCTTACTAAGTCAACTTCGCTACACACAAGTTACATGAAGACCTAAAGAAGATGTTGCTCAGAAATCTTATTGGATTAGTGCTACGGGTCCTGTTTATGTTTGGTATGGTGGAGTTTAGTTGCTGGATCTGGGCTGGAACCTGGTGAGTGGCCTACATGTAAACAATCAAGATGGCCGGCTTATGTACAGCCGAGACGAATGGCTGGCTAGTCTGAGAGAGGTGCATGAAGCTGTGAACCAAACCAGGAGGAAGAAGAGCAGGCAAGAAGGAGCCCGGGTGGGATGCAGAAGGCCGGATGTGCGGTTACCACTGCCTCTTGATGGTGAATTGTCAACATTGTGAAAGTGGAATGACGTGTATAGCGAAACATCGATAATTTGTTCATTGGAGACGTGGCTTCGAGAGAATAAAGACCCTGACAGTGCGTACTGGCTTGATGGTCATCACCACCAGGTCCGGGGCGACAACTGAAGCAGGAGGTAAGAGCTCGGGAGTAGGTGTGTGTGTGTGTGTGTGTATTTACTAATGAACGTTGGGGCAAAAGCTTCACCGTATTCGATAAACAGTGCAGTGAAAATATAGAACTTGTACACTTTCGTTACAACCGTATTATTTGCCATGGAAATTCAACAGGAATTTTGCGACCTTAGCATACATTCCCCCTGATGTTAATGTGGACTTAGCCAGCAAGTGTCTTAATACGACGTTAGTTGTAAGACGCAGAATAACTCACTGGATGATGATAAAATTATTACTAGGGACTTTACATTGTCACTTTAAAAACTCTGTAACGCATTGCCAACAGTTTTCTTTTTCAACTTCACGCATAGAGTATTATATCCTTTTTACTGTGATGGTAAAAACACCTGTTTCTGAACAGTTGAAATCACTTGGCTTGGACCATGGTATGTGTTTTTTAGCACCAGGGTACAGACGGACGCTGTTTCCCGCGTCAGCGAGGTAGCGCCAGGAAACAGACGGAGAATGGCACACACACACACACACACACACACACACACATATATATATATATATATATATATATATATATATATATATATATATATATATATATATATATATATATATATTATCCCTGGGGATAGGGGAGAAAGAATACTTCCCACGTATTCCCTGCGTGTCGTAGAAGGCGACTAAAAGGGGAGGGAGCGGGTGGCTGGAAATCCTCCCCTCTCTTTTTTTTTTTTTGATTTTCCAAAAGAAGGAACAGAGAAGGGGGCCAGGTGAGGATATTCCCTCAAAGGCCCAGTCCTTTGTTCTTAACGCTACTTCGCTGACGCGGAAAATGGCTAATGGGAACTTCAGTGAAGGGCGCAAATGGGGAGGTGATAACAAGTAGTGGTGATGTGAGAAGGAGATGGAGTGAGTATTTTGAAGGTTTGTTGAATGTGTTTGATGATAGAGTGGCAGATATAGGGTGTTTTGGTCGAGGTGGTGTGCAAAGTGAGAGGGTTAGGGAAAATGATTTGGTAAACAGAGAAGAGGTAGTAAAAGCTTTGCGGAAGATGAAAGCCGGCAAGGCAGCAGGTTTGGATGGTATTGCAGTGGAATTTATTAAAAAAGGGGGTGACTGTATTGTTGACTGGTTGGTAAGGATATTTAATGTATGTATGACTCACGGTGAGGTGCCTGAGGATTGGCGGAATGCGTGCATAGTGCCATTGTACAAAGGCAAAGGGGATAAGAGTGAGTGCTCAAATTACAGAGGTATAAGTTTGTTGAGTATTCCTGGTAAATTATATGGGAGGGTATTGATTGAGAGGGTGAAGGCATGTACAGAGCATCAGATTGGGGAAGAGCAGTGTGGTTTCAGAAGTGGTAGAGGATGTGTGGATCAGGTGTTTGCTTTGAAGAATGTATGTGAGAAATACTTAGAAAAGCAAATGGATTTGTATGTAGCATTTATGGATCTGGAGAAGGCATATGATAGAGTTGTTAGAGATGCTCTGTGGAAGGTATTAAGAATATATGGTGTGGGAGGCAAGTTGTTAGAAGCAGTGAAAAGTTTTTATCGAGGATGTAAGGCATGTGTACGTGTAGGAAGAGAGGAAAGTGATTGGTTCTCAGTGAATGTAGGTTTGCGGCAGGGGTGTGTGATGTCTCCATGGTTGTTTAATTTGTTTATGGATGGGGTTGTTTGGGAGGTGAATGCAAGAGTTTTGGAAAGAGGGGCAAGTATGAAGTCTGTTGGGGATGAGAGAGCTTGGGAAGTGAGTCAGTTGTTGTTCGCTGATGATACAGCGCTGGTGGCTGATTCATGTGAGAAACTGCAGAAGCTGGTGACTGAGTTTGGTAAAGTGTGTGAAAGAAGAAAGTTAAGAGTAAATGTGAATAAGAGCAAGGTTATTAGGTACAGTAGGGTTGCGGGTCAAGTCAATTGGGAGGTGAGTTTGAATGGAGAAAAACTGGAGGAAGTGAAGTGTTTTAGATATCTGGGAGTGGATCTGGCAGCGGATGGAACCATGGAAGCGGAAGTGGATCATAGGGTGGGGGAGGGGGCGAAAATTCTGAAAGCCTTGAAGAATGTGTGGAAGTCGAGAACATTATCTCGGAAAGCAAAAATGGGTATGTTTGAAGGAATAGTGGTTCCAACAATGTTGTATGGTTGCGAGGCGTGGGCTATGGATAGAGTTGTGCGCAGGAGGATGGATGTGCTGGAAATGAGATGTTTGAGAACAATGTGTGGTGTGAGGTGGTTTGATCGAGTAAGTAACGTAAGGGTAAGAGAGATGTGTGGAAATAAAAAGAGCGTGGTTGAGTGAGCAGAAGAGGGTGTTTCGAAATGGTTTGGGCACATGGAGAGAATGAATGAGGAAAGATTGACCAAGAGGATATATGTGTCGGAGGTGGAGGGAACGAGGAGAAGTGGGAAACCAAATTGGAGGTGGAAAGATGGAGTGAAAAAGATTTTGTGATTGGGGCCTGAACATGCAGGAGGGTGAAAGGAGGGCAAGGAATAGAGTGAATTGGAGCGATGTGGTATACCGGGGTTGACGTGCTGTCAGTGGGTTGAATCAGGGCATGTGAAGCGTCTGGGGTAAACCATGGAAAGCTGTGTAGGTATGTATATTTGCGTGTGTGGACGTATGTATGTACAAGTGTATGGGGGTGGGTTGGGCCATTTCTTTCGTCTGTTTCCTTGCGCTACCTCGCAAACGCGGGAGACAGCATTCACCTCCCTAACAACCCCATCCATAACAAGTAGTGGTGATGTGAGAAGGAGATGGAGTGAGTATTTTAAAGGTTTGTTGAATGTGTTTGATGATAGAGTGGCAGATATAGGGTGTTTTGGTCGAGGTGGTGTGCAAAGTGAGAGGGTTAGGGAAAATGATTTGGTAAACAGAGAAGAGGTAGTAAAAGCTTTGCGGAAGATGAAAGCCGGCAAGGCAGCAGGTTTGGATGGTATTGCAGTGGAATTTATTAAAAAAGGGGGTGACTGTATTGTTGACTGGTTGGTAAGGTTATTTAATGTATGTATCACTCATGGTGAGGTGCCTGAGGATTGGCGGAATGCGTGCATAGTGCCATTGTACAAAGGCAAAGGGGATAAGAGTGAGTGCTCAAATTACAGAGGTATAAGTTTGTTGAGTATTCCTGGTAAATTATATGGGAGGATATTGATTGAGAGGGTGAAGGCATGTACAGAGCATCAGATTGGGGAAGAGCAGTGTGGTTTCAGAAGTGGTAGAGGATGTGTGGATCAGGTGTTTGCTTTGAAGAATGTATGTGAGAAATACTTAGAAAAGCAAATGGATTTGTATGTAGCATTTATGGATCTGGAGAAGGCATATGATAGAGTTGATAGAGATGCTCTGTGGAAGGTATTAAGAATATATGGTGTGGGAGGCAAGTTGTTAGAAGCAGTGAAAAGTTTTTATCGAGGATGTAAGGCATGTGTACGTGTAGGAAGAGAGGAAAGTGATTGGTTCTCAGTGAATGTAGGTTTGCGGCAGGGGTGTGTGATGTCTCCATGGTTGTTTAATTTGTTTATATATATATATATATATATGTATATATATATTATACACACACACACACACACACACACACACACACACACACACACACACACACACACGTAAACGCCCATACACGCACATATTCATACATATTTATTCACAAACATTTATATATTATACTTTGTCGCTGTCTCCCGCGTTTGCGAGGTAGCGCAAGGAAACAGACGAAAGAAATGGCCCAAACCCCCCCCCCCCCATACACATGTATATACATACGTCCACACACGCAAATATACATACCTACACAGCTTTCCATGGTTTACCCCAGACGCTTCACATGCCTTGCTTCAATCCACTGACAGCACGTCAACCCCGGTATACCACATCGCTCCAATTCACTCTATTCCTTGCCCTCCTTTCACCCTCCTGCATGTTCAGGCCCCGATCACACAAAATCTTTTTCACTCCATCTTTCCACCTCCAATTTGGTCTCCCTCTTCTCCTTGTTCCCTCCACCTCCGACACATATATCCTCTTGGTCAATCTTTCCTCACTCATCCTCTCCATGTGCCCAAACCACTTCAAAACACCCTCTTCTGCTCTCTCAACCACGCTCTTTTTATTTCCACACATCTCTCTTACCCTTACGTTACTCACTCGATCAAACCACCTCACACCACACATTGTCCTCAAACATCTCATTTCCAGCACATCCATCCTCCTGCGCACAACTCTATCCATAGCCCACGCCTCGCAACCATACAACATTGTTGGAACCACTATTCCTTCAAACATACCCATTTTTGCTTTCCGAGATAATGTTCTCGACTTCCACACATTTTTCAAGGCCCCCAGGATTTTCGCCCCCTCCCCCACCCTATGATCCACTTCCGCTTCCATGGTTCCATCCGCTGCCAGATCCACTCCCAGATATCTAAAACACTTCACTTCCTCCAGTTTTTCTCCATTCAAACTCACCTCCCAATTGACTTGACCCTCAACCCTACTGTACCTAATAACCTTGCTCTTATTCACATTTACTCTTAACTTTCTTCTTCCACACACTTTTCCAAACTCAGTCACCAGCTTCTGCAGTTTCTCACATGAATCAGCCACCAGCGCTGTATCATCAGCGAACAACAACTGACTCACTTCCCAAGCTCTCTCATCCCCAACAGACTTCATACTTGCCCCTCTTTCCAAAACTCTTGCATTTACCTCCCTAACAACCCCATCCATAAACAAATTAAACAACCATGGAGACATCACACACCCCTGCCGCAAACCTACATTCACTGAGAACCAATCACTTTTCTCTCTTCGTACACGTACACATGCCTTACATCCTCGATAAAAACTTTTCACTGCTTCTAACAACTTTCCTCCCACACCATATATTCTTAATACCTTCCACAGAGCATCTCTATCAACTCTATCATATGCCTTCTCCAGATCCATAAATGCTACATACAAATCCATTTGCTTTTCTAAGTATTTCTCACATACATTCTTCAAAGCAAACACCTGATCCACACATCCTCTACCACTTCTGAAACCACACTGCTCTTCCCCAATCTGATGCTCTGTACATGCCTTCACCCTCTCAATCAATACCCTCCCATATGATTTACCAGGAATACTCAACAAACTTATACCTCTGTAATTTGAGCACTCACTCTTATCCCCTTTGCCTTTGTACAATGGCACTATGCACGCATTCCGCCAATCCTCAGGCACCTCACCATGAGTCATACATACATTAAATATCCTTACCAACCAGTCAACAATACAGTCACCCCCTTTTTTAATAAATTCCACTGCAATACCATCCAAACCTGCTGTCTTGCCGGCTTTCATCTTCCGCAAAGCTTTCACTACCTCCTCTCTGTTTACCAAATCATTTTCCCTAACCCTCTCACTTTGCACACCACCTCGACCAAAACACCCTATATCTGCCACTCTATCATCAAACACATTCAACAAACCTTCAAAATACTCACTCCATCTCCTTCTCACATCACCACTACTTGTTATCACCTCCCCATTTGCGCCCTTCACTGAAGTTCCCATTTGCTCCCTTGTCTTACGCACCTTATTTACCTCCTTCCAGAACATCTTTTTATTCTCCCTAAAATTTAATGATACTCTCTCACCCCAACTCTCATTTGCCCTCTTTTTCACCTCTTGCACCTTTCTCTTGACCTCCTGTCTCTTTCTTTTATACATCTCCCACTCAATTTCATTTTTTCCCTGCAAAAATCGTCCAAATGCCTCTCTCTTCTCTTTCACTAATACTCTTACTTCTTCATCCCACCACTCACTACCCTTTCTAATCAACCCACCTCCCACTCTTCTCATGCCACAAGCATCTTTTGCGCAATCCATCACTGATTCCCTAAATACATTCCATTCCTCCCCCACTCCCCTTACTTCCATTGTTCTCACCTTTTTCCATTCTGTACTCAGTCTCTCCTGGTACTTCCTCACACAGGTCTCCTTCTCAAGCTCACTTACTCTCACCACCCTCTTCACCCCAACATTCACTCTTCTTTTCTGAAAACCCATACAAATCTTCACCTTAGCCTCCACGAGATAATGATCAGACATCCCTCCAGTTGCACCTCTCAGCACATTAACATCCAAAAGTCTCTCTTTCGCACGCCTGTCAATTAACATGTAATCCAATAACGCTCTCTGGCCATCTCTCCTACTTACATAAGTATACTTATGTATATCTCGCTTTTTAAACCAGGTATTCCCAATCATCAGTCCTTTTTCAGCACACAAATCTACAAGCTCTTCACCATTTCCATTTACAACACTGAACACCCCATGTATACCAATTATTCCCTCAACTGCCACATTACTCACCTTTGCATTCAAATCACCCATCACTATGACCCGGTCTCGTGCATCAAAACCACTAACACACTCATTCAGCTGCTCCCAAAACACTTGCCTCTCTTGATCTTTCTTCTCATGCCCAGGTGCATATGCACCAATAATCACCCACCTCTCTCCATCAACTTTCAGTTTTACCCATATTAATCGAGATTTTACTTTCTTACACTCTATCACATACTCCCACAACTCCTGTTTCAGGAGTATTGCTACTCCTTCCCTTGCTCTTGTCCTCTCACTAACCCCTGACTTTACTCCCCAGACATTCCCAAACCACTCTTCCCCTTTACCCTTGAGCTTCGTTTCACTCAGAGCCAAAACATCCTGGTTCCTTTCCTCAAACATACTACCTATCTCTCCTTTTTTCACATCTTGTTTACATCCACACACATTTAGGCACCCCACTCTGAGCCTTCGAGGAGGATGAGCACTCCCCGCGTGACTCCTCTTCTTCTGTTTCACAAACATATACATATATAAACATGTACATATTCATACTTGCCATCATCCATTCTGTCGCTACCCCGCCACACATGAAATAGCATCCCCTCTTCCCCTTTCTTAACGACAGGGAAATGAAACACGATAAGTTCCTATGTGCACTTTCGTGTAATATTCACATCATTAGGGAAGATACAAGAAAGAAATATAACAGCCAGTTGATATACAACAAAGGGACTTAGCTAGGACTACCCGAATGTAGATCGGGTTCGTTCAAGTCTGGCAACATGCTTATCATTAAATCTATAATGTGGAAGAGAAATGGAACTGTGTACAAATTTTATCAACAAAAAAGCTATCCAATATGTATAGCCCTTCACAAATATTGATAGAAGATTCATTAATATTTTTTCTAGCAATAAATACACATATTATTGTAACATTTATATGTCATTTCATTTCATTTCTAAAACAAATGTTTTTTTTTTTTTTTTTGGGGGGGGGGGGTTAAAAAACCCTGATTCATTACCAGGAATTTTTGATATTTTTGGTAAGATATTAGATTTTCTTGAAAACCAAAGAATACGATAAAAATGTTCATGAATTCCAATCTGGGGTTGAAAAATATCGTGGGACTTTAAGGCCTGTAAATAAATAATCATTGGTTTCTCTCTTAGAAGAATCTGTGATTATTCGGTTCGTATTTATTGGGTATCTAATGGCTTGGAGAAGAATTATAAGATATTTCAAGTTATAGAAGTTTTTCATTACGTCATATTTCAATTCGTAAACATAAAGCTTTTTGGGCTAAAAATTCCCTTTTATAATTCATGCTGAATTGGAATCTAGGATTGAAATATATGTTGGTGGACATCAAAACCTGTAAATAAGTAATAAATATTCATTCTTTTAGACAAATTTGTGATCATTCGGTTCGTATCTATTGGGTTTCTGTCGGCTGAGAGAAGCATTATGATATATTTCCCGTTACTATTTCAGTTATGGAAGTGTTTCATTATGTCATATTTAAACTGCAAAACAAAAAGATTTTTGGACTAAAAAATTCCCAGAACTATTACCTGCCTTTTTTTTGTATTTTTGTGAGGGTACTAGAATTTCATAAAAACCTCAATATAAGGACAATCTTTCATGACGAATTCGAATCTAGGGTTAAAATATATGTAAGTGGACTTTAAAACCTGTAAATGAGTAATAAAAGTTTACTCATAAGATTCTGAGATGATTGTATTCTTGTCGCCTTAGGGAATCATAATGAGATATTTTCCATAATTATTTCAATTATAAAAGTACTTCATTATGTTATATTTGAATTGGAAAACAAAATGCTTTGTAGGCTAAACAATTTCTCGTAATTTCAGGTATTTTTGTGAGGGTATTAGAATTTCTTGAAAATCTCAGTATTAGGACCAATTTCCATGCTGAATTCCAATCTGGGATTGAAATATGTGTTCTGGGATATTAAGGCCTGTAATTAGATAATCAACGGTTACTCTTCTAGAAAAATCCGTAATTATTCAGTTAGTGTTTATTGGGTGCCTATCGGCTTGGAGAAGAATTTTGAGATATTTTCCCTGATTATTTACGTTATAGAAGTGTTTCATTATGTCATATTTCAATTCGTAAACAAAAAGATTTTTGAGCTAAAAAATTCCCTGAACTATTACCTGCAATTTTTGGTATTTTTTTCATGGTATCCGATTTTCTTGAAAACCATAGTATAAGGACAATAATTCATGCTGAATTGGAATCTAGGGTTGAAATATATTTTTGGTGACTTTAAAGCTTGTAAATAAGTAATAGATATTTACTCTTTTAAACAAATTTGTGATCATTTGGTTCGTATTTATTGGGTTTCTGTCGGCTTAGAGAAGCATTATGATATATTTCCATTACTATTTCAGTTATGGAAGTGTTTCCTTATGTCATATTTGACGTGAGAAACAAAAAGATTTTTGGGCTAAAAAAATCCCTGAACTATTACCTGCAAATTTTTGTATTTTTTCGAGGGTATTAGATTTTCTTAAAAACCACAATACAAGGACAATGTTTCATGTTGAAATTGAATCTGGGGTTAAAAAATATGTTAGTCTACTTTAAAACCTATAAATGAGTAATAAATATTTACAATTCTATAAGATTTTGTGATTATTCGGTTCATATTTATTATGTTTTTGTCGACTTGTGGAAGCATTATGAGATACTTTTCTTGATCATTTCAATTAAAAAAGTGTTTCATTATGTCATATTTCAATTGGAAAACAAAAAGATGTTTTTAGCTAAAAGAATTTCTCATAATTTCTTGTATTGTTGAGAGGGTATTCGAATTTCTTGAAAACCTCAAGATAAGGAACAATTTTCACTCTGTAAATAAATAATGAAAGTTAATCTCTTAGAAGAATCTGTGATTATTCTGTTCGTATTTATTGGGTATCTATCGACTTGGAGAAGATTTATGAAATATTTTCCGTGATTATTTAAGTTATAGAAGTGTTTCATTGTGTCATATTTCAATTCGTAAACAAAGATTTTTGGGGGTAAAAAATTCCCTTAACTTATACCTGCAATTTTTGGTATTTTTTTCAAAGTATCAAATTTTGAAAACTAAGTTATAAGGACGATAATTCATGCTGAATTTGAATATAGGGGTGAAAAATATATTGGTGGACATCAAAACATGTAAATAAGTAATAGATGTTTACTCTTTTAGACGAATTTGTGATGATTCGGTTCGTATTTCTTGGGTTTCTGTCGGTTTAGAGAAGCATTATGATATATTTCCCGTTACTATTTCAGTTATGGAAGTGTTTCATCATGTCATATTTGAACTGCAAAAGAAAAGTTTTTTTGAGCTAAAACATTCCCTGAACTATTACCTTGAATTTTTTGTAATTTTTCGAGATTATTAGATTCTCTTAAAAACTTCACTACTAGGACAATATTTCTTGGCAAATTCGAATCTGGGGTTAAAATATATGTTGATGGACATTAAAACCTGTGAGTAATAAATATTTACACTGATAAGATTGTTATTATTCGGTTCATATTTATTGGGTTTTGTCGGCCTGTGGAAGCAATATGAGATATTTTCCATGATTATTTCAATGATAAAAGTGGTTTAGTATGTCATAGTTGAATTGGAAAAGAAAAAGACTTTTGGGGTAAAAAAAGATCTAGTAATTTCTGGTATTTTTGGGAGTGTATTAGAATTTGTTGAAAACTTCAATATAAGGACGAATTATCATGCTGATATGGGATTGAAATTTATGTTGTTGGATGTTAAAGCTTTTAAATAAATAGTTAATGGCTGCTCTCTTAGAAGAGTCTGTATTTATTCTGTTCGTATTTACTGAGTATCTATTGGCTTGGAGAAGAATCACATTGAAGATATTTTCCGTGATTATTTGAATTATAGAAGTGTTTCATTACGTCATATTTCTATTCATAAACTAAGAGATTTTTGGGCTAAAAATTACGTAATTTTTGGTATTTTTGTCAAGATATCAAAATATTCTTGAGAACCACAGTATAAGGACAATAATTCATGCTGAATTGGAATCTGGGGTTGAAATACATGTTGATAGACATTAAAACCTGTAAATATGTAATACATGTTGACTCTCTAAGACAAATTTGTGATCATTCGGTTCGTACATTGGGTTTCTGTCGGCATTATGATATAATTATTGTTACTATTGCAGTTATGAAAGTGTTTCATCATGTCATATTTGAACTGCGAAACAGAAAGATTTTGGGGCCAAAAAAATTCCTGAACTTTTACCTGCATTTTCTTTTTGTATTTTTGCGAGGTTATCAGATTTGCTTGAAAACCTCAGTACCTGGACAATATTTCATGGTGAATTGGAATCTGGAGTTAAAATATATGTTAGTGGACATTAAAACCTGTAAATGATTAATAAATATTCACTCTTTTATAAGATTTTGTAACTATTCGATTCATATTTATTGGGTTCTTGTCGGCTTGTGGAAGCATTATGAGATATTCTTGATTGTTTCAATTATTAAAGTGTTTCATTGTGTCATATTTGAATTGGAAAGCAAAAAGATTTTTTGGACTAAAAAAATTTCTCGTAATTTCAGGTATTTTTGTGAGGGTATTAGAATTTCTTGAAAATCTCAGTATTAGGACCAATTTCCATGCTGAATTCCAATCTGGGATTGAAATATGTGTTCTGGGATATTAAGGCCTGTAATTAGATAATCAACGGTTACTCTTCTAGAAAAATCCGTAATTATTCAGTTAGTGTTTATTGGGTGCCTATCGGCTTGGAGAAGAATTTTGAGATATTTTCCCTGATTATTTACGTTATAGAAGTGTTTCATCATGTCATATTTCAATTCGTAAACAAAAAGATTTTTGAGCTAAAAAATTCCCTGAACTATTACCTGCAATTTTTGGTATTTTTTTCATGGTATCCGATTTTCTTGAAAACCATAGTATAAGGACAATAATTCAAGCTGAATTGGAATCTAGGGTTGAAATATATTTTTGGTGACTTTAAAGCTTGTAAATAAGTAATAGCTATTTACTCTTTTAAACAAATTTGTGATCATTCTGTTCGTATTTATTGGGTTTCTGTCGGCTTAGAGAAGCATTATGATATATTTCCATTACTATTTCAGTTATGGAAGTGTTTCCTTATGTCATATTTGACGTGAGAAACAAAAAGATTTTTGGGCTAAAAAAATCCCTGAACTATTACCTGCAAATTTTTGTATTTTTTCGAGGGTATTAGATTTTCTTAAAAACCACAATACAAGGACAATGTTTCATGCTGAAATTGAATCTGGGGTTAAAAAAATATGTTAGTCTACTTTAAAACCTATAAATGAGTAATAAATATTTACAATTCTATAAGATTTTGTGATTATTCGGTTCATATTTATTATGTTTTTGTCGACTTGTGGAAGCATTATGAGATACTTTTCTTGATCATTTCAATTAAAAAAGTGTTTCATTATGTCATATTTCAATTGGAAAACAAAAAGATGTTTTTAGCTAAAAGAATTTCTCATAATTTCTTGTATTGTTGAGAGGGTATTAGAATTTCTTGAAAACCTCAATATAAGGAACAATTTTCACTCTGTAAATAAATAATGAAAGATAATCTCTTAGAAGAATCTGTAATTATTCTGTTCGTATTTATTGGGTATCTATCGACTTGGAGAAGATTTATGAAATATTTTCCGTGATTATTTAAGTTATAGAAGTGTTTCATTGTGTCATATTTCAATTCGTAAACAAAGATTTTTGGGGGTAAAAAATTCCCTTAACTTATACCTGCAATTTTTGGTATTTTTTTCAAAGTATCAAATTTTGAAAACTAAGTTATAAGGACGATAATTCATGCTGAATTTGAATATAGGGGTGAAAAATATATTGGTGGACATCAAAACATGTAAATAAGTAATAGATGTTTACTCTTTTAGACGAATTTGTGATGATTCGGTTCGTATTTCTTGGGTTTCTGTCGGTTTAGAGAAGCATTATGATATATTTCATGTTACTATTTCAGTTATGGAAGTGTTTCATTATGTCATATTTGAACTGCAAAAGAAAAGTTTTTTTGAGCTAAAACATTCCCTGAACTATTACCTTGAATTTTTTGTAATTTTTCGAGATTATTAGATTCTCTTAAAAACTTCACTACTAGGACAATATTTCTTGGCAAATTCGAATCTGGGGTTAAAATATATGTTGATGGACATTAAAACCTGTGAGTAATAAATATTTACACTGATAAGATTGTTATTATTCGGTTCATATTTATTGGGTTTTGTCGGCCTGTGGAAGCAATATGAGATATTTTCCATGATTGTTTCAATGATAGAAGTGTTTTAGTATGTCATAGTTGAATTGGAAAAGAAAAAGACTTTTGGGGTAAAAAAAATCTAGTAATTTCTGGTATTTTTGGGAGTGTATTAGAATTTGTTGAAAACCTCAATATAAGGACGAATTATCATGCTGATATGGGATTGAAATTTATATTGTTGGATGTTAAAGCTTTTAAATAAATAGTTAATGGCTGCTCTCTTAGAAGAGTCTGTGATTATTCTGTTCGTATTTACTGAGTATCTATTGGCTTGGAGAAGAATCACATTGAAGATATTTTCCGTGATTATTTGAATTATAGAAGTGTTTCATTACGTCATATTTCTATTCATAAACTAAGAGATTTTTGGGCTAAAAATTATGTAATTTTTGGTATTTTTGTCAAGATATCAAAATATTCTTGAGAACCACAGTATAAGGACAATAATTCATGCTGAATTGGAATCTGGGGTTGAAATACATGTTGATAGACATTAAAACCTGTAAATATGTAATACATGTTGACTCTCTAAGACAAATTTGTGATCATTCGGTTCGTACATTGGGTTTCTGTCGGCATTATGATATAATTATTGTTACTATTGCAGTTATGAAAGTGTTTCATCATGTCATATTTGAACTGCGAAACAGAAAGATTTTGGGGCCAAAAAAATTCCTGAACTTTTACCTGCATTTTCTTTTTGTATTTTTGCGAGGTTATCAGATTTGCTTGAAAACCTCAGTACCTGGACAATATTTCATGGTGAATTGGAATCTGGAGTTAAAATATATGTTAGTGGACATTAAAACCTGTAAATGATTAATAAATATTCACTCTTTTATAAGATTTTGTAACTATTCGATTCATATTTATTGGATTCTTGTCGGCTTGTGGAAGCATTATGAGATATTCTTGATTGTTTCAATTATTAAAGTGTTTCATTGTGTCATATTTGAATTGGAAAGCAAAAAGATTTTTTGGACTAAAAGAATTTCTCGTAATTTCAGGTATTTTTGTGAGGGTATTAGAATTTCTTGAAAATCTCAGTATTAGGACCAATTTCCATGCTGAATTCCAATCTGGGATTGAAATATGTGTTCTGGGATATTAAGGCCTGTAATTAGATAATCAACGGTTACTCTTCTAGAAAAATCCGTAATTATTCAGTTAGTGTTTATTGGGTGCCTATCGGCTTGGAGAAGAATTTTAAGATATTTTCCCTGATTATTTACGTTATAGAAGTGTTTCATTATGTCATATTTCAATTCGTAAACAAAAAGATTTTTGAGCTAAAAAATTCCCTGAACTATTACCTGCAATTTTTGGTATTTTTTTCATGGTATCCGATTTTCTTGAAAACCATAGTATAAGGACAATAATTCATGCTGAATTGGAATCTAGGGTTGAAATATATTTTTGGTGACTTTAAAGCTTGTAAATAAGTAATAGATATTTACTCTTTTAAACAAATTTGTGATCATTTGGTTCGTATTTATTGGGTTTCTGTCGGCTTAGAGAAGCATTATGATATATTTCCATTACTATTTCAGTTATGGAAGTGTTTCCTTATGTCATATTTGACGTGAGAAACAAAAAGATTTTTGGGCTAAAAAAATCCCTGAACTATTACCTGCAAATTTTTGTATTTTTTTGAGGGTATTAGATTTTCTTAAAAACCACAATACAAGGACAATGTTTCATGTTGAAATTGAATCTGGTGTTAAAAAATATGTTAGTCTACTTTAAAACCTATAAATGAGTAATAAATATTTACAATTCTATAAGATTTTGTGATTATTCGGTTCATATTTATTATGTTTTTGTCGACTTGTGGAAGCATTATGAGATACTTTTCTTGATCATTTCAATTAAAAAAGTGTTTCATTATGTCATATTTCAATTGGAAAACAAAAAGATGTTTTTAGCTAAAAGAATTTCTCATAATTTCTTGTATTGTTGAGAGGGTATTCGAATTTCTTGAAAACCTCAATATAAGGAACAATTTTCACTCTGTAAATAAATAATGAAAGATAATCTCTTAGAAGAATCTGTGATTATTCTGTTCGTATTTATTGGGTATCTATCGACTTGGAGAAGATTTATGAAATATTTTCCGTGATTATTTAAGTTATAGAAGTGTTTCATTGTGTCATATTTCAATTCGTAAACAAAGATTTTTGGGGGTAAAAAATTCCCTGAACTTATGCCTGCAATTTTTGGTATTTTTTTCAAAGTATCAAATTTTGAAAACTAAGTTATAAGGACGATAATTCATGCTGAATTTGAATATAGGGGTGAAAAATATATTGGTGGACATCAAAACATGTAAATAAGTAATAGATGTTTACTCTTTTAGACGAATTTGAGATGATTCGGTTCGTATTTCTTGGGTTTCTGTCGGTTTAGAGAAGCATTATGATATATTTCCCGTTACTATTTCAGTTATGGAAGTGTTTCATCATGTCATATTTGAACTGCAAAAGAAAAGTTTTTTTGAGCTAAAACATTCCCTGAACTATTACCTTGAATTTTTTGTAATTTTTCGAGATTATTAGATTCTCTTAAAAACTTCACTACTAGGACAATATTTCTTGGCAAATTCGAATCTGGGGTTAAAATATATGTTGATGGACATTAAAACCTGTGAGTAATAAATATTTACACTGATAAGATTGTTATTACTCGGTTCATATTTATTGGGTTTTGTCGGCCTGTGGAAGCAATATGAGATATTTTCCATGATTATTTCAATGATAAAAGTGGTTTAGTATGTCATAGTTGAATTGGAAAAGAAAAAGACTTTTGGGGTAAAAAAGATCTAGTAATTTCTGGTATTTTTGGGAGTGTATTAGAATTTGTTGAAAACCTCAATATAAGGACGAATTATCATGCTGATATGGGATTGAAATTTATGTTGTTGGATGTTAAAGCTTTTAAATAAATAGTTAATGGCTGCTCTCTTAGAAGAGTCTGTGATTATTCTGTTCGTATTTACTGAGTATCTATTGGCTTGGAGAAGAATCATATTCAAGATATTTTCCGTGATTATTTGAATTATAGAAGTGTTTCATTACGTCATATTTCTATTCATAAACTAAGAGATTTTTGGGCTAAAAATTACGAATTTTTGGTATTTTTGTCAAGATATCAAAATATTCTTGAGAACCACAGTATAAGGACAATAATTCATGCTGAATTGGAATCTGGGGTTGAAATACATGTTGATAGACATTAAAACCTGTAAATATGTAATACATGTTGACTCTCTAAGACAAATTTGTGATCATTCGGTTCGTACATTGGGTTTCTGTCGGCATTATGATACAATTATTGTTACTATTGCAGTTATGAAAGTGTTTCATCATGTCATATTTGAACTGCGAAACAGAAAGATTTTGGGGCCAAAAAAATTCCTGAACTTTTACCTGCATTTTCTTTTTGTATTTTTGCGAGGTTATCAGATTTGCTTGAAAACCTCAGTACCTGGACAATATTTCATGGTGAATTGGAATCTGGAGTTAAAATATATGTTAGTGGACATTAAAACCTGTAAATGATTAATAAATATTCACTCTTTTATAAGATTTTGTAACTATTCGATTCATATTTATTGGGTTCTTGTCGGCTTGTGGAAGCATTATGAGATATTCTTGATTGTTTCAATTATTAAAGTGTTTCATTGTGTCATATTTGAATTGGAAAGCAAAAAGATTTTTTGGACTAAAAAAATTTCTCGTAATTTCAGGTATTTTTGTGAGGGTATTAGAATTTCTTGAAAATCTCAGTATTAGGACCAATTTCCATGCTGAATTCCAATCTGGGATTGAAATATGTGTTCTGGGATATTAAGGCCTGTAATTAGATAATCAACGGTTACTCTTCTAGAAAAATCCGTAATTATTCAGTTAGTGTTTATTGGGTGCCTATCGGCTTGGAGAAGAATTTTGAGATATTTTCCCTGATTATTTACGTTATAGAAGTGTTTCATTATGTCATATTTCAATTCGTAAACAAAAAGATTTTTGAGCTAAAAAATTCCCTGAACTATTACCTGCAATTTTTGGTATTTTTTTCATGGTATCCGATTTTCTTGAAAACCATAGTATAAGGACAATAATTCATGCTGAATTGGAATCTAGGGTTGAAATATATTTTTGGTGACTTTAAAGCTTGTAAATAAGTAATAGATATTTACTCTTTTAAACAAATTTGTGATCATTCTGTTCGTATTTATTGGGTTTCTGTCGTCTTAGAGAGGCATTATGATGTTTTGCGAGTGTATTTGATTTTCTTGAAAACCACAGTATAACGAAAAAAAAATCATGCTTGATTTTAATCTTATGTTGAAATATACGCGGGAAGATATTCAAGCTTGTAAATAAATTATAAATGTTTACTCTTTTAGAAGAATCTGTGATTATTCGATTAGTATTTATCAGATTTCTGTCGGCTTAGGGAAGTATTATATTTTCCACAGGACACCAGACACGCCTCAGCCCTTCTACATCGACACCACAAGACCCCAGACACCTCAGTCCTTCTACATCAACATAATAAGACTCCAGAGACGCTTCAGCCCTTCTACATCAGCAAACACAAGACCCCAGAAACGCCTCAGCCCTCCTACATCAGCACTACAAGACTCCAGAGACGCCTCAGCCCTCCTACATCAGCACTACAAGACCCCCGAGACGTTGTTCAGCCTGCAGTACAATGAAACTTTACCAACACTTAAACTCTCCTGTAGGAGCGCCATGGGGCTTTAGTAAAGCCTCCGTCATCCAGCAGCAGCAACAAAGCAGGACCTCGGCAATACCTCAGCCCTTCTGTAGCAACACCAGCTGAGCCCGGAGAGACCTCAGCCCTATATCAGCAGTACAAAGGGACCCCAGCAACGTCTCAGCCCCCCTGCGTCAGCACCACGTGTCCTTGGTAATATCGCTTCTCTCCTGCAGCAGCAAAATTGAACCTCAGTAATATCTTAGCCCTCCTGCAGCAGCACCACATGATCCCGGCAACGCCCCAGCCCTCCTGCAACAGCACCACGGGACCCTGTTAGCCCTCCTGCAGCGCCGAGTCTCCTGACTCACTTCTTCAGTTGAGCTATCTGAGCTTCCGCACTTTGCAACCGCACATTTCTGAAGGGTGTCTAGACAGACAACCATAACTAAACGTTACAACTACTATCTGAAATATCTCGACCCCAGGAAGGGGATGTATCACCCTTAACGTTTCCCTGCATGACATTCATAATCCTTAGCCGCCTAACAAACTTATTTTCGAATATAATCCACCCTTCTTCGTAAGCCAACTGTGACTGCGATAGGGTTAAAAAGTATCTGGTCAGGGATACTAAGAAACCAATAAATCACGTTGCTTATTAATTTATCTTTGGTGTTGCAGGGTGAAATTTCTACCACTAGTCATCATAAATGATCCAATTCAGGTTCAAAGTAATCATTTTCAGCTAGATATTTCCAATCCGACCAAGAACACGAGTTAAATTCTCTCATAAATTGTCACTATTACAGTTTGAGGCAGCTTCAGCCTGGGGTGTGCGAAAATTGATTTGGATAACTTTCATATACGACAGTATATATCATTTTACGCATCTTACGCGGCATCTCACGTTAAAAAAGAATATTACGACAGGGAAATCCTTCCGTAACCTTAAAAAATGTAACAATTTGCACTAATTCAAACCGGTGCAATCTAGACTATAATAACTTCATAGAAGAAAATCTCAAGCATGTTTAAACAACCACTTTGGTGTTAATATTGATGCCTCGATAAGGCAATGAATTTCTCTATTTTATCAGAGTTTGAATTCTTTTTCTATTTCAACTCTTAACTAAAGTCTAACAAAACGTTGACTTACTTTAGTACTTCAGAAATACGATATGAATCAATTACATAAGGTCGATACCCCTTCCTTGATATTAAAATGAATAGACAGAAGTAAGTGGAATGATAATGGAAAAATATAATTGTTACATATATCAAGAAGAATTTGCTATAAAGTCGATATTCCGTAGTGACAGGCGAAATGGGGACCGCAGAGAAGGTAAACAACTGCATTGATAATAATTTTCCTCAAGTTTTTGACGTTTAAGTACGGGATGTTTAAATTCTTTTTAACAAATGTAAGAAAACTGGACTAATGATTAATATAGGAAGTCATGTTGTGTGTAGTTACCTGCTGGCTATGTGGTGGCCTGACTTAACCTTAGCACCTGGTGTAAGGTCAGAATTTTTCTGCACCTAAAGACGGTCATCGGTGCGCTGTTACCACATAGAACCGTGTACAAGTGAGCTACAGGTTTTGTCAGTTGATACCAATGTGATACGGTCAGCGGTCTTGTTTAAGATATAATGTGATCTAGTCAAGGCCAAAGTGCTGCCCATAATCCACAGGACAACGTCTGCTCGGCCATCCATTGTTTTATACCGTCCCGCAGGTCGTCTTACCTGTACTGGCCCACAGCTGTGCTGAGAAGCGTCTCAGTAGACATCAAGTTCGCAATTATTATTCAGTTATCTGATTGCTTTGTCTTTTCACTCCTTCAAACCACCTAGGACGCATTTAATCTTGTCGGCACAACAGACCATGAAATCCCCTAATCATCTGAGGTGTACCAAAGTAACACAGTGTCCTATCAAAACTGTCATAGATGTGTTCACGAGAGCAGGTAGTGTAATGATTGATATAAGAGAAGATTCTTATTTGCTTAAAATAGAACTAACAATTATGCCTTATTGCTCTCAGCAGATTGGTCTCCTAGACATCATACATAGCATTCTTTCTTAAACGGTAGTCCCCACATTAGTTAGAAATAGGCAAATCTGCAGAATTAGTATGTATTTTTGAATTAAATTCCTGTAAATAGGAGTATATTTTTCTCCATATTGGTGTGAGAGGGTACTCAGCTCACGAATGGCACACTCTTAGGGAAGGCTAGGACATTCATTGTATATATAAGCATAGTTGCTGGACTCAGCCTGCTTGTGGTTATGTAGTGAGTGAAAATTCACCTTCGGCAAGGATGTATAATCATCTCTTGATGGTAGGGAGTACAGTCTTGTTGGAGGACGTCTCACTACAAAGGAATCCATTATTTCCCTGTTATTGGAAGTAGTGCATCCTTGGAGTTGCTGGAGCTCCTGGAATAAGGGTTTTGGAGTAACTCCGGCGTTATGCAGTTATGAATGGTTATAATGATCCTAGGTTTTTTGTTGGTGTGATTTTATTCAGCATACACCTGAAGACTATACCCTTTATGGATTATCTTTTATAAGGCATGATTTCACACATTTCATATGTATCATTTTCATAGTTGTAAAATACATTTAAAATGTTTTTCTATATTTTACATGCATTATTTGTAGTTGGTAGGCAGCCACTGATCAGGGAGGTATATTACTGGTGATACCTGCCTGGCCATTGGTAGGGTTAGTGATGGCTGCATAGAGAGCCAGCACTTCTGTGGTTGTCGAATTGCACTTTCCATGTCACACATAACACTTGACAACACTTAACTCCTACAACTCACTCTTTATAACTAGATTTTTCCTGTGGTGAGTGTTATGCACTAGCTCTGCCTTTGGCAAAATGGTGGGAGAATTAGGCAGAAGTAGTAGGTAGGAACTAACACAGGAGCACTAAGTAGCAGTAGGTAGGAGCATTAGGAAATAGTAATAGGTTAGAACATTAGGTAGACACCTCAGGTGGAAGTAGTCATTTGGAAGGTAGGAGCCTCTGAAAACATTGTGCTAGAGTCGCTCTATGCCAGTGGCCTGTTAAGGGTGAGACACTAAAGGCTAAAAGAATAGCACGAGTTCACCACTTATAGAGACTTTTTGTCATGGCCAGAGATACAGATAGATAAATAGACATTATTTACTTATCATTTACATAGGCAGGACATTATTTATAAGTAAATGAAAGAAGATATATTCTCGTCAAAAGGTAAAAGAGAAATTTTTTTTGTTTATTGTAAACTTTTTACTGTAATGACCTTACATTGAGCTTTCTCAAATATTGATGCAGTTACGCTTTATTCTACTATTCTAGGGCATCTTTGGTATGCTGTTTATTATTATTTAGTTTCTAGGAGTATTTGTGGACAAGATGTGGAATCATACATCACCTCAGAATTTAAGCAAACGTACACTGTACTTCATAATATTATGATAATGCTTGGTGCAATGAAAGGGTTAAAATGAATTTGTATAAAGAACAACATATCTAGTTTGGATAATGTTTAGCATTACAGCAAGTGATTGGATGTGAGCAAATGAGGCCTTTATGTTTCTGGTGCTGTCTCTGATGCAGGGAACATTGAACAAATATGAAAGAAAAGTTACTTTTATCATTATTACTATGATTATTACTATTATTATTATTACATCTATTATATAACCATAGGATCCCTTCTCTAAGGGTTTCTGCAGCATCAAGACTGCACTACAGGCAGTAGTAGAGAAAGGATGAACCCTTTGGAAGGGAGAATTTCTTTGACAAGAATGTGCTCAGATGATTCAGTTATTTGACAAATCGCATATTGATAATTTGCAAAGATATGAGCGATAACATGAGAAAATGTTTCTTTTACAGAAGAATTGATTATGATTGTTCCTCCTTGCATCTCACATTTTGTGATGATGCAGTTTCACTCTCTTTGTTGCTTTAGGGTTGTCTGAAATGTGATTTTTTTTCTACCTGTATTGTTATGTTTCTAGTAACATATGTAGATAAGATGTGGAATCGTATATGAGTTAGGAATTCAAATGAAGGTACGAAGGTTTAAAGTCATGGTGGTGGCATGGCATATGCAGTAATATGTAATACTGTGATAGTAATATGATGCAATGAAAAGGTTCAAGAGAGTGATGAAATAGCAAGTTCAAATGTTTTATATATTGCCTTGAAAAGTATATTGAAGGGGACTAGTTCATCCTCATTTTCAAACATTAGTAGAAACATTGCTTTAGATATTACTGGATATGACTGTAGTAAAGCATTTGCTGGTTGAAACTGGTTCCATGGCCATGTACTTACAGCATTTACTTTTTGGCAGATGGAGCTGGAGAATAAGAAAGGTGAAGGGTACAAATCTTACTATACCCACAAGACAGAAAACCTGCAAGCCATTATAGCAGAGAAAATGCAAGATCTAAGAAGACTGCAGGCTCAACGCAATGAGCTGAATGCAAAAGGCAAGTACACTCATGATTACTATTTTAAGTTATATTTCATTATTTATATCAATTACATTTATTTTTTCATACTTGATTGCCATTTCCTGTGTTTGAGAGGTAGTGCTAGGAATAGACGAAAAAAAGCTGCATTGGATCACATCCATACTTTAGCTGTCATGTGTTATGCACAGTAACCACAGCTCCTTATCCACATCTAGGCCCCACAGACCTTTCTATGGTTTACCCCGGCCGCTTCACGTACCTTAGTTCAGTCCAGTGATTGCATGTCGACCTATGTATACCACATCATTTTAGTGCTGTCTATCCTGCATGCCTTTAACTCTCCTGCATGTTCAGGTCCAAATCACTCAAAAATCTTTTTCACCTCATCCTTCCTTCTCTACTTTGGTTCCCCATATTTCTACTTCCCTACACTTCGGACACACCCATCCTCTTTATCAACTTCTCTCCACTCAGTCATCCCATGTGTCCAAACTATTTCAGCACCTGCCTCAGCTCTCTCAACCTCATTCCTATCATGGGAATATGATCACTGTTTGGGAGGTCACCTTTGCGATAATATTTTCCTTTTCCAATAAACTTGCCGATGATACCGGCACAAATCAAATCAATTATTATATCTTGTGTGGTCAGGGTTGTGTGAACTATAAAGTTTGCTGCACACCAACCTTCACCTGGAACCATTCACTCTCCTCTCTTCCTGCTCGTACACAACTTTCATTCTTGATAAAAACTCACTGCTTATAGCAGCTTTCCCCCCACACCATATATTATTAAAACCTTCCACAAGGCATCTTTATCAACCCTATTATATACTTTCTTCAGATCCATAAATGCCTCATACAGATCCTTCTGTTTCTCTAAGTATGTCTCATACTTTAAAGCATTAAAGAAACACATAGTCGACACATGTACCACTTTTAAAGCCACGCTGTTCCTCCCCAGTCTCATGCTCTGCACATGCCTTAATCCTTCACTTCCTCTACCCTTTATTATTCTGTTACAGGACCCAATAACTCTTGTGCACTTCTCTTTCCCTTATCTCTCCCATGTCTTCAAACTTAACCAAGATAGTTCCTAAACACTGAGATTCTTTCAAACCAAGATAGTTCCCAATCACTTAGATTCTTTCACCTCTTCTTGTCTTTCTCCCCCTTATTTGTAAAGCAGTTTAGTACATTTTTTTCTCTCATTTTATAGGGCTTTGCAAAATCAATTCTTTCACTCTGTTTTCTTTCAGACACCATTACTTTACTTTTACTAGCATTCACCTTTAATCTCCTATGCTTACACAAATCATAAAACACACTTACAGACTTCTGCAACTCCTCTTCACTCAGCAAACAACACAGTATCATCCACAAACAGGCTTATCACCAGATGTATCTCACATCTATTCAGGTATCATCTTAGCTGCTCTTTTCAGTTAGGTCTTGTGCTTATTTAGGTATGGTGACCAGACTTGTGATTCATTTACAAAGCTGACTGGAATAACTTATGTGACTTCTTTTCTTACTTTCCTTGGGTAAATTGCTGTCTCTTATGTGTGATGCTTCTTTTTCTGCTAAACTCATAGCAGTTTTTATTTATGTTAACTGAGATGGCATGGGCTGCTTAGGCCCTAATCAAGGCCATCCCATTAATACTGAGTGTGAATGAATATGGCCTTTTTTGTCTTTTTTCCTGGCACTACCTTGCTGAAGCAGGGGGTAGCGATGCTGTTTCCTGTGGGACAGGGTGATGCATTTATGGGCCACCGAGGGTTGGGCACATAGGTTTGAATCCTGGTTACAGCAGTCGGTCCACAGTCAACCTTGCTGTTCATCCACCCTTAGGGATTGGTCGATAAAATGGGTACCTGGTTCAGGCTGAGGTTATAGATATCTGGGAGTGGACTTAGCAATGAATGGAACCATGGAAGTAAGTCACAGGGTGAGGGATGGGATGAAAGTTCTGGGAGTGATGAAGAATGTGTGGAAGGATGGGACGTTATCCCGGACAGCAAAAATGGGAATGTTTGAAGGATTAGTAGTTCCAACAATATTATATGGTTGTGAGGCAGAGGAGGGTGGATTTGTTGAAAATTAAATGTTTGAGGACAATACATTGTGTAAGGAGGTTTGATTGAGTAAGTAATGAAAGGGTAAGAGAGATGTGTGGAAATAAAAAGAGTGTGGACTGAACCAGGGCATGTGAAACATCTGGGGTAAGCCGTGGAAAAGGTCTTTGGGGCCTGAATGTGGATAGGGAGCTGTGGTTTTAGTGTATTACACTTGACATATTCGCCATTTCCCGTGTTAGCCAGGTAGCGTCAAGAACAAAGGACTGAGCCTGAGAGGGTAAATCCTTACTTGGCCGCCTGCCTCCGTTCCTTCTTTTGGAAAAGTAAAAACTGGAGGGGAGGATATCCAGCCCCCTGCTTCCACCCCTCTTAGTTGTCTTGTATGACATGCAGGGTATACGTAGAAAGTATTACATTTCCCCAGTACTATATTTGCCAATAGACAGTTCGCCTTTTTCACAGTTCTCCTAATGTGTAACTCGGGCCCTTAATGAGGCACAGTGTTAACCCTTAGATCTCTTTTATATGCAGATTCCTGTAATTTGACTCCCACTAAGTGATGATCACACCAAAGCCTTCTTTCACTGTCCCATCATCATCACCTTGCGTTTACTTGGATTGAATCTCGTCATCCAGTTATCTAAACAACTTAGGAGTTTGTCCAGTTTCCCCTGTAGGTGAATGCAAGAGTTTTGGAAAGAGGGGCAAGGATGAAGTCTGTTGGGGATGAGAGAGCTTGGGAAGTGAGTCAGTTGTTGTTCGCTGATGATACAGCGCTGGTGGCTGATTCATGTGAGAAACTGCAGAAGCTGGTGACTGAGTTTGGTAAAGTGTGTGAAAGAAGAAAGTTAAGAGTAAATGTGAATAAGAGCAAGGTTATTAGGTACAGTAGGGTTGAGGGTCAAGTCAATTGGGAGGTGAGTGTGAATGGAGAAAAACTGGAGGAAGTGAAGTGTTTTAGATATCTGGGAGTGGATCTGGCAGCGGATGGAAACATGGAAGCGGAAGTGGATCATAGGGTGGGGGAGGGGGCGAAAATTCTGGGAGCCTTGAAGAATGTGTGGAAGTCGAGAACATTATCTCGGAAAGCAAAAATGGGTATGTTTGAAGAAATAGTGGTTCCAACAATGTTGTATGGTTGCGAGGCGTGGACTGTGGATAGAGTTGTGCGCAGGAGGATGGATGTGCTGGAAATGAGATGTTTGAGGACAATGTGTGGTGTGAGGTGGTTTGATCGAGTAAGTAACGTAAGGGTAAGAGAGATGTGTGGAAATAAAAAGAGCGTGGTTGAGAGAGCAGAAGAGGGTGTTTTGAAATGGTTTGGTCACATTGAGAGAATGAGTGAGGAAAGATTGACCAAGAGGATATATGTGTCGGAGGTGGAGGGAACGAGGAGAAGAGGGAGACCAAATTGGAGGTGGAAAGATGGAGTGAAAAAGATTTTGTGTGATCGGGGCCTGAACATGCAGGAGGGTGAAAGGAGGGCAAGGAATAGAGTGAATTGGAGCGATGTGGTATACCGGGGTTGACGTGCTGTCAGTGGATTGAATCAAGGCATGTGAAGCGTCTGGGGTAAACCATGGAAAGCTGTGTAGGTATGTATATTTGTGTGTGTGGACGTATGTATATACATGTGTATGGGGGTGGGTTGGGCCATTTCTTTCGTCTGTTTCCTTGCGCTACCTCGCAAACGCGGGAGACAGCAAAAAAAAAGAAAAAAAGAAAATTTCCTTCATGATATTGGCATCATCTACAAACATGGCTTGGAACAATATGAGTCATATATACACTAAGAATAGTAGTAGACCCAAGACCAAGCCTTTTGTGGTATGCCACTTGTAATGCTGATCCACTTTGGGGATGCATCTCTTACCTGTGTTCATGGTCTTTACTTCCTCCAGTTAGGAGCCAGCCACTTATTCCATCCTGTAGATCTCGCTTTTTAATCAACCTGCGATGAGAAATCATGTCAAAGGTTTTTTGGTGGTCCAAGAACACAGTCTACTCATTGTTTTCTTTGATCTAAGATGGAGGTCACCTTGTCATAAAAGTCTAGAAGATTGGTTATGCATGACCTCCTTTCCCAAAAGCCATGGTATTTCCCATTTAGAAAGTTTTCCTTTGCAAGAAGTCATTTTTACTTGCCTTTTCATCATATTTAACTATGGTTTACAAACCATAGTTGTTTGTTAGACTGGCCTGTAGTTCAGTAAAGTTTAATGATCCCAATTTTAAATATAGGCCCAAAATTTGCCCTATTCCACACCTTTGGTGCTACTTTATTCACTGATGACTTCTTGAACAACATTTCTTGTAGTTTAGCAAGTGTTTCCATATTTCTTTCAGCATGTATGGGGAAACTTCATCAGGGCCTTTGGCTATAGATGAGTTAAGTGGTTTTAATAGCCTGATTATGTCATTTCTGTCAGTTATTATACATTCCAAGACTTCATCCCCTTCCCACCATGGTAATTCTGATGTGCATTATTGTCCTCAAGAAATCTGTTTGACTCCTAAAGCCTAATTAGTTGCTCTCGCTGAGTTTGTTCCTTATGACTTTATATTTAAGTTTTGGATTGGTGTTTTGGTTTTCCATAAAGCCTTTTTTGGAATCCTTCTGCTTCTACCTCCTTACTCTGCAATACTCATTTCCTTGCTCTACTGTGTATTTTGTATGCTGGCTGGCTGCAGTGTCTCCATGATAAATCCTGAGCTTTTGCTTTATGACACTTATTGAATCATACCTCTCTCCATTTTGCTCCACTCTAGTTGGCCATCAGAGGTACCCATATTCTGATGCCTTCAGTGTAGATTTTGTAGAACCTCTTGTAGCACTGGTCTGTATTCTTATAGAACTCCCACTCCCAATCATCACTCTCGGAGAACCTGATCAGTTCTGCGTTGTTGCCATGACTGTACTCCTCATTGGTTTCTGTACCCAGTCTGCTCCCCCACTTTCATCCTCCACCACTACATATTCAAAAACAAGCTCTGCATGATCATCGTTTTCAGTATGAGGATCATATATGGTCTATTTCAATGCTGCATTGGATAAAGATAAGGTCAAGTCTGCATGATGTATTATCTCACTGAGTTCTCATATGCTTTGTTACATGTTGATGCAGTCTTCAAGACAGCATCTCCATTGGAATATTAGTTTTTGTACTCATTTCAATGTAATTGAAATTCCCCATTGTCAGTAAGTGTCATCTCCTTGGAGAGAGTGCCTTATTACATCTTTCAACACCCATATTGTTCATTATTCTCATTGTCCACCTGTTCTGCATTGTTGCAGTTCTTTGGAGAATTGTGAATTAAAGATAATGTAATACACTCCCTACTCACTGTACTCTTCTTCATTTTGTATTTTCTAAAGGCACCATCTACTGATTTTCCTGGAATTTAATGGAATCCCTTATCAAGAGGGCTAAACCCTCCACTTTTAATTTATGTATCGCTTCTTGTTATTGTTTACCTCTCTGGACAAACAAAGTCAGAGTTAAGTTGATTTGTAAGTTTTGTCTCCACCTCTCTCACAGTGTCTGGAATGCAATCTTGTAGACTCCTTTCCATTTGCTACTAGGTATTTGTATATAGGACCTTCAGCCAAAGGCACTTGCAACTTGTTAGCTTTGGCCTTCTTGGATTACTAAAGGGCTGTTTTGACCTGATCTACTCTTTAAGAATGAATTATAGTTGAAGATTAATTCTTGGTTCTATTTATGTACAAACAAATATTTTTATATTATTAATTATACTTTGTCGCTGTCTCCCGCGTTTGTGAGGTAGCGCAAGGAAACAGATGAAAGAAACAAACAAATATTTATAGGTGTCATAAAGGATATTTCAGTTGTCTTTTTATTCATTGTAGATTTTTTTATTCATTTATTTATGTATTTATTTCTTAATCCCCTATCCCCAGAGATTTTATCCCTGGGGATAGGGGATTAAGAATACTTCGCACGTATTCCCTGCGTGTCGTAGAAGGCGACTAAAAGGGGAGGGAGCGGGGGGCTGGAAATCCTCCCCTCTCATTTTTTTTTTTCCAAAAGAAGGAACAGAGGGGGCCAGGTGAGGATATTCCAAAAAAGGCCCAGTCCTCTGTTCTCAACGCTACCTCGCTAACGCGGGAAATGGCGAATAGTTTAAAAGAAAAAAAGATGTATTTATTTATTTTGCTTTGTCGCTGTCTCCCGCGTTAGCAAGGTAGCGCAAGGAAACAGACGAAAGAATGGCCCAACCCACCCACATACACATGTATATACATACATGTCCGCACACGCAAATGTACATACCTATACATCACAATGTACACATGTAGATACACACAGCAACATATACATATATACACATGTACATAATTCATACTGTCTGCCTTAATTTATTCCCATCGCCACCCCGCCACACATGGAATAACAACCCCCTCCCCCCTCATGTGTGCGAGGTAGCACTAGGAAAAGACAACAAAGGCCCCATTCATTCACACTCAGTCTCTAGTTGTCATGTAATAATGCACCTGAAACCACAGCTCCCTTTCCACATCCAGGTCCCACAAAACTTTCCATGGTTTACCCCAGACGCTTCAGATGCCCTGGTTCAATCCAGTGACAGCATGTCGACCCCAGTACACCACATCACTCCAATTCACTCTATTCCTTGCACGCCTTACACCCACCTGCATGTTCAGGCCCTGATTGCTCAAAATCTTTTTCACGCCATCTTTCCACCTCCAAATTGGTCTCCCACTTCTCGTTCCCTCCACCTCTGACACAGATATCCTCTTTGTCAATCTTTCCTCACTCATTCTCTCCATGTGACCAAACCGTTTCAACACACCTTCTGCTCTCTCAACCACTCTCTTTTTATTACCACACATCTCTCTTATCCTTTTCATTACTTACTCGATCAAACCACCTCACACCACATATTGTCCTCAAGCATCTCATTTCCAACACATCCACCCTCTTCCGAACAACCTATCTATAGCCCATGCCTCGCAACCATATAACATTGTTGGAACCACTATTCATTCAAACATGCCCATTTTTGCTTTTTGAGATAATGTTCTCGCCTTCCACACATTTTTCAACGCTCCCAGAACCTTCGCCCCCTGTGACTCACATCCGCTTCTTTGGTTCCATCCGCTGCCAAATCCACTCCCAGATATCTAAAACACTTCACTTCCTCTAGTTTTTCTCCTTTCAAACTTACCTGCCAGTTGACTTACCCTTCAACCCTACTGTACCTAATAACCTTGCTCTTATTCACATTTACTCTCAGCTTTCTTCTTTCACACACTTTACCAAACTTAGTCTCCAGCTTTTGCAGTTTCTCATCCGAATCAGCCTCCAGTGCTGTATCATCAGTAAAAACAACTGACTTACTTCCCAAGCCCTCTCATCCAGAACAGGACTGCATACTTGCCCCTCTCTCCAAAACTCTTGCATTCACCTCCCTAACAACCCCATCCCTAAAGAAATTAAACAACCATGGAGACATCACGCACCCCTACCACAAACCGACATTCACTGGGAACCAGTCACTTTCCTCTCTTCCTACTTGTCACATGCCTTACAGTGTCGATAAAAACTTTTCACTGCTTCTAGCAACTTGCCTTCTACACCATATACTTTTGATACCTTCCACAGAGCATCTCTATCAACTCTATCATATGCCTTCTCCAGATCATAAATGCTACGTACAAATCCATTTGTCTTTCTAAGTATTTCTCACATTCTTCAAAGCAAACATCTGATCCACACATCCTCTACCACTTCTGAAACCACACTGCTCTTCCCCAATCTGATGCTTTGTTTACATGCCTTCACCCTCTCAATCAATACCCTCCCATACAATTTCCCAGGAATACTCAACAAACTTATGTTTTTAAATGTTTTAATTTAGTTTTTGTTTTTCCTACCTAAGTGGAGAAAGTGGTACATTTCGTGGTGATTTTACCATTGTTAAGATCTATGTACACTTCTAAAAAAGTATCAGCTCCTTTTGTCATTGATACAATGTATCATAATAGACGAAACCCTCTGAACAGTAATTGTGTACCCTGCATTACGTTGATAGGCTTGCTTTACTAGAATTTGTGAGGTTACAGAGAAGAGGTAGTAAAAGCTTTGCAGAAGATGAAAGCCGGCAAGGCAGCAGGTTTGGATGGTATTGCAGTGGAATTTATTAAAAAAGGGGGTGACTGTATTGTTGACTGGTTGATAAGGTTATTTAATGTATGTATGACTCATGGTGAGGTGCCTGAGGATTGGCGGAATGCGTGCATAGTGCCATTGGACAAAGGCAAAGGGGATAAGAGTGAGTGCTCAAATTACAGAGGTATAAGTTTGTTGAGTATTCCTGGTAAATTATATGGGAGGGTATTGATTGAGATGGTGAAGGCATGTACAGAGCATCAGATTGGGGAAGAGCAGTGTGGTTTCAGAAGTAGTAGAGGATGTGTGGATCAGGTGTTTGCTTTGAAGAATGTATGTGAGAAATACTTAGAAAAGCAAATGGATTTGTATGTAGCATTTATGGATCTGGAGAAGGCATATGATAGAGTTGATAGAGATGCTCTGTGGAAGGTATTAAGAATATATGGTGTGGGAGGCAAGTTGTTATTAGCAGTGAAAAGTTTTTATCGAGGATGTAAGGCATGTGTACGTGTAGGAAGAGAGGAAAGTGATTGGTTCTCAGTGAATGTAGGTTTGCGGCAGGGGTGTGTGATGTCTCCATGGTTGTTTAATTTATGGATGGGGTTGTTAGGGAGGTGAATGCAAGAGTTTTGGAAAGAGGGGCAAGTATGAAGTCTGTTGTGAATGAGAGAGCTTGGGAAGTGAGTCAGTTGTTGTTCGCTGATGATACAGCGCTGGTGGCTGATTCATGTGAGAAACTGCAGAAGCTGGTTGCTGAGTTTGGTAAAGTGTGTGAAAGGAGAAAGTTAAGAGTAAATGTGAATAAGAGCAAGGTTATTAGGTACAGTAGGGTTGAGGGTCAAGTCAATTGGGAGGTAAGTTTGAATGGAGAAAAACTGGAGGAAGTAAAGTGTTTTAGATAGCTGGGAGTGGATCTGGCAGCGGATGGAACCATGGAAGCGGAAGTGAATCATAGGGTGGGGGAGGGGGCGAAAATCCTGGGAGCCTTGAAGAATGTGTGGAAGTCGAGAACATTATCTCGGAAAGCAAAAATGGGTATGTTTGAAGGAATAGTGGTTCCAACAATGTTGTATGGTTGCGAGGCGTGGGCTATGGATAGAGTTGTGCGCAGGAGGGTGGATGTGCTGGAAATGAGAATCTCTGTTTGAGGACAATGTGTGGTGTGAGGTGGTTTGATCGAGTAAGTAATGTAAGGGTAAGAGAGGTGTGTGGAAATACAGAGAGCTTGGTTGAGAGAGCAGAAGAGGGTGTTTTGAAATGGTTTGGGCACATGGAGAAAATGAGTGAGGAAAGATTGACTAAGAGGATATATGTGTCGGAGGTGGAGGGAACGAGGAGAAGTGGGAGACCAAACTGGAGGTGGAAAGATGGAGTGAAAAAGATTTTGTGTGATCGGGGCCTGAACATGCAGGAGGGTGAAAGGCGGGCAAGGAATAGAGTGAATTGGAGTGATGTGGTATACCGGGGTTGACGTGCTGTCAGTGGATTGAATCAGGGCATGTAAAGCGTCTGGGGTAAACCATGGAAAGTAGTGTAGGGACTGGATGTGGAAAGATGTGGTTTCGGGCATTATTTCATGACAGCTAGAGACTGAGTGTGAACGAATGGGGCCTTTGTTGTCTTTTCCTAGCGCTACCTCGCACACATGACGGGGGAAGGGGATGGTATCCCATGTGTGGCGAGGTGGCGATGGGAATGAATAAAGGCAGACAGTGTGAATTGTGTGCATGGGTATATATGTATGTGTCTGTGTGTATATATATGTGTACATTAGGATGTATAGGTATGTAC